>NW_025726782.1:5000-12500 GCF_021461395.2 Schistocerca americana
ACATGCAATACCTCCATCTATGCGAATCTGACAACACTACGTCCGCCATGTCGAGCGCACCGCAAAACATACCGCCATCTGTAGGTCTCCCGCAACATGACCTCCTGCAACGACGATACCGTCATCTATGAGACGCCAAGCCGACTAAGACAGCGATGGGCCCACAGTGCCCTTCTTTCGACCCCACCCCAACGCCAGCGCCTCTGCCGCACGAAGTCGTGGACCGGCAATCACTCCACCTGCACCCGTTCGTGCCCCACCCCAACCGCCCAACTCGCAACTCCAGCGGATGAACGGCGGACTTTGCTCGCACTCGCAATGTGCAATCCACCCCTATAACGTGCGTTTCATGAAGAGTTATGTCCAATATGCGACATTCCCGCTGTCCATATACATGAGCTGCGAGCTGTACCACGTACGAGCTACAGACGCGATCGCGTTGCTCGCTGTACGAATGCAGATGCTCAGCGGCAGCTAGGAGGCGCTCCATCCATGTCGGTACCGGTGAGCGTTGCACTCGCAGTCGCAAAAACGTACGGCAAGTATATTACTCGGAAGAGTCAATGACAGTCCAAGCCCCCCTGCGTGGGAAGAGTCTTCCTAGGCCATGACCCACCGGAAGGGCGCAGCGTCCCCCACCCCAGACATGTGACGTCAGACTATCGGTATTGACGACTAGACTGATTCCTTATAATCATTTGCCATACACCGGTGGAAGCTGCCGAGACGAGTAACTACATAGCGGGCTCGCCGTGTCACTAATGTACAGAGATACAATAGTTTCGACTGGAACCGGATTAAACGTATACACGGCGCTGATTAGTAATAGATAGAGCCATCAGAATACAGATAATGTATAGACCTGTCCGTATACATGCTGAAAGACTCTGCTCACAATCACACGTCAGCCAGACACTCTTATCACGCACTACTCTCTGCCTGTAACAGGCACACAGACAATATGTAAGCACCAGCATGGAACAACACCCAGTGCATCCTCTCTGCCACATTAGACAATCCACACTATCATAACCAGACCGGGAGGTCCACTCGGAAAACAGAATATCCCACCCTTCCGACAACCACCATTGCTCAGCTAAGCCACCAACACCCACACATGTCCCAGACAGGGGTGCACCCAACATCACAATACTGCCTCCTGTCACACCACACAAACAATGGCAGGAATGAAAGACACAGGTCTGCCACAAGCATGGAATCAGAGCGCCGCCTGTTATGAGCCAAAGGTGCACCCTGACGTGGCAAATCAGATGATGCCGCAGTCATTTACTTACGATAATCACAATCAACAAACCGGGCCCCCCCCCCCCCCCCAAGTGCCTTAACCTAACCCGTATTGTACCTTAACCTAACCCGTATTGTACCTTAACCTAACCCGTATTGTACCTTAACCTAACCCGTATTGTACCTTAACCTAACCCGTATTGTACCTTAACCTAACCCGTATTGTACCTTAACCTAACCCATATTGTACCTTAACCTAACCCATATTGTACCTTAACCTAACCCATATTGTACCTTAACCTAACCCATATTGTACCTTAACCTAACCCATATTGTACCTTAACCTAACCCATATTGTACCTTAACCTAACCCATATTGTACCTTAACCTAACCCATATTGTACCTTAACCTAACCCATATTGTACCTTAACCTAACCCATGTTGCGCCTTAACCTAACCCATGTTGCGCCTTAACCTAACCCATGTTGCGCCTTAACCTAACCCATGTTGCGCCTTAACCTAACCCATGTTGCGCCTTAACCTAACCCATGTTGCGCCCTTAACCTAACCCATGTTGCGCCTTAACCTAACCCATGTTGCGCCTTAACCTAACCCATGTTGCGCCTTAACCTAACCCATGTTGCCGCCTTAACCTAACCCATGTTGCGCCTTAACCTAACCCATGTTGCGCCTTAACCTAACCCAAGTTGCGCCTTAACCTAACCTATGTTGCGCCTTAACCTAACCTATGTTGCGCCTTAACCTAACCTATGTTGCGCCTTAACCTAACCTATGTTGCGCCTTAACCTAACCTATGTTGCGCCTTAACCTAACCTATGTTGCGCCTTAACCTAACCTATGTTGCGCCGTAACCTAACCTATGTTGCGCCGTAACCTAACCTATGTTGCGCCATAACCTAACCTATGTTGCGCCTTAACCTAACCTATGTTGCGCCTTAACCTAACCTATGTTGCGCCTTAACCTAACCTATGTTGCGCCGTAACCTAACCTATGTTGCGCCTTAACCTAACCTATGTTGCGCCTTAACCTAACCTATGTTGCGCCTTAACCTAACCTATGTTGCGCCTTAACCTAACCTATGTTGCGCCTTAACCTAACCTATGTTGCGCCTTAACCTAACCTATGTTGCGCCTTAACCTAACCTATGTTGCGCCTTAACCTAACCTATGTTGCGCCTTAACCTAACCTATGTTGCGCCGTAACCTAACCTATGTTGCGCCTTAACCTAACCTATGTTGCGCCTTAACCTAACCTATGTTGCGCCGTAACCTAACCTATGTTGCGCCTTAACCTAACCTATGTTGCGCCTTAACCTAACCTATGTTGCGCCTTAACCTAACCTTATGTTGCGCCTTAACCTAACCTATGTTGCGCCTTAACCTAACCTATGTTGCGCCTTAACCCAACACACGTTGGGCCTTAACCCAACACACGTTGGGCCTTAACCCAACACACGTTGGGCCTTAACCCAACACACGTTGGGCCTTAACCCAACACACGTTGGGCCTTAACCCAACACACGTTGGGCCTTAACCCAACACACGTTGGGCCTTAACCCAACACACGTTGGGCCTTAACCCAACACACGTTGGGCCTTAACCCAACACACGTTGGGCCTTAACCCAACACACGTTGGGCCTTAACCCAACACACGTTGGGCCTTAACCCAACACACGTTGGGCCTTAACCCAACACACGTTGGGCCTTAACCCAACACACGTTGGGCCTTAACCCAACACACGTTGGGCCTTAACCCAACACACGTTGGGCCTTAACCCAACACACGTTGGGCCTTAACCCAACACACGTTGGGCCTTAACCCAACACACGTTGGGCCTTAACCTGCTCTGTAATTGTCATACGACGCGTTAAATTAGTGTAGTGTTGCCTAACTGCAACCCCCGCAATATAGTTTGCTACTCGCACTGCCCGGTCCCCAGAGTATCGCTTCATGTTAAACACCTTGCAGCTATACACTGTAATGCGGATGGCGGCAGGACGTACATGCTCAATGCCCTTCGCAGTTGTTCATTGGCATTCGCATGGCGAAGCACAGCCTACGTTGTGGTACGGCTTGTGGCAACTGTCCGCTGATGTTGTACGTCCAAATCACACACTGTACCGCACATTGGTCCTCATGTACTGAATGATACATCGTGGTACATGTGTGACCGTACCACGACTGCGCCAACAACGGCGAACCATACGGTCCAAATATTGTGCACTCAGCTACGTGTCGTCTCCCTATAAGAGCTGGATTGCAGTATGGTATGCCGTGGATGGCGATCAGCATGAGCCGTCTGTTGATGTAGTGGCGCGTGTTGTCAGACGTAGTCGTCTCTTCTCACACACCGTGATAGCATGGTGCACTGCGTTCCACATCTGCGACATGCGACAGAGGCCGGTTGACAGTCGTTCGCGCAATGGACATCGCATACGTACGGGGGCCACCTTCCACGTGTTCGCGAAGCGTGCACATGTTGTTGCGTGTATGTGGGCAGACATAGTGTGTCGTGACACCTGACACAGGCATGCAACAATCGTTGAATTTGCAAATGGCGATGGACGTCTACGTTTGCTGGTGACGTTACGCAAATGAAGAACTGGTAAACCGTTGTGGTGCGGTTGTTCTCGCTAGAGGTGAATCAGTGATGGCGACGATCGGTTGAGCTACCAACCGGTTGTTTCAGCGATACCCACCATGCCCACGAACGTGAATGGCATGTGGGTGTGAAGCGATACGCGGCGGTGGCTGGGTGGGACCGTCCCCGGCCGGTGAGGGGGGGCCTTCCGGCGTGCTGGCCGCGCGGTGCGTGGGCGCACGCGCTACAGCCGGCTGGTGGGGGCGGCCAGTGGCAGGCGCGCCGGCCGACGGAGGCGGCAGGCGGCGCAGCTGCGCGCCGGCGCACCCTGCACGCGGCGCCGTGCGGCCAAAGTAGGTCCTCGCGGGCCCGGTGCGAAGCGCGGTGGACATCTGCAGTGTGCTGGTCCGATTGAGGACTGTGTGCGCTGAGGATGCGCCGCCGCCCGGCGCTCGGCGCCGCGACGCCGTCTGCTGCTCGGTCGCCTCTGCGGTTCTCGCAGGTGGATTGTATCGCAGCTGTGCGGACGTGTTGGCGCGTGCGCTGTGCTGGGAGAGTTCGCTTCGGCACCCAAGTGGGGCTTTTGTCCTTCTGTGGCGCTGGCGTTGGAGCTGCCGGCCACCGTAGGTGGCGCGTGTTGTCTCCCGCCGGCAATGCCACGACAGCACGCTCCCGGGCCTCTGTCGGCAGCGGCAAGCTCAGTTGGGAGCACGGGTGGTCGCACCTAAAGCGTCTACTCGCCAAACTCCGGGCGATTGCGCCTCTCTCGAACCCGACCAAGTACTTAGGACGGCGCTGCGCGCCGCCGGGACCTGAGAGGGTTTCGAGGTGTATTGTGCAGGGGAGCTCAGCCTCCTCCTGTTTGCAGAATAATTGAGCGGACGCTTGCGTGTTCGCGCGGGCCCCCGGGACACACTCCCGGGCGGCCGGCTGCTCAGCTCTAGTTGACGCAGCTCCCTGGTTGATCCTGCCAGTAGTCATATGCTTGTCTCAAAGATTAAGCCATGCATGTCTCAGTACAAGCCGCATTAAGGTGAAACCGCGAATGGCTCATTAAATCAGTTATGGTTCCTTAGATCGTACCCACGTTACTTGGATAACTGTGGTAATTCTAGAGCTAATACATGCAAACAGAGTCCCGACCAGAGATGGAAGGGACGCTTTTATTAGATCAAAACCAATCGGTCGGCTCGTCCGGTCCGTTTGCCTTGGTGACTCTGAATAACTTTGGGCTGATCGCACGGTCCTCGTACCGGCGACGCATCTTTCAAATGTCTGCCTTATCAACTGTCGATGGTAGGTTCTGCGCCTACCATGGTTGTAACGGGTAACGGGGAATCAGGGTTCGATTCCGGAGAGGGAGCCTGAGAAACGGCTACCACATCCAAGGAAGGCAGCAGGCGCGCAAATTACCCACTCCCGGCACGGGGAGGTAGTGACGAAAAATAACGATACGGGACTCATCCGAGGCCCCGTAATCGGAATGAGTACACTTTAAATCCTTTAACGAGTATCTATTGGAGGGCAAGTCTGGTGCCAGCAGCCGCGGTAATTCCAGCTCCAATAGCGTATATTAAAGTTGTTGCGGTTAAAAAGCTCGTAGTTGGATTTGTGTCCCACGCTGTTGGTTCACCGCCCGTCGGTGTTTAACTGGCATGTATCGTGGGACGTCCTGCCGGTGGGGCGAGCTGAAGGCGTGCGACGCGCCTCGTGCGTGCTCGTGCGTCCCGAGGCGGACCCCGTTGCAATCCTACCAGGGTGCTCTTGAGTGAGTGTCTCGGTGGGCCGGCACGTTTACTTTGAACAAATTAGAGTGCTTAAAGCAGGCAAGCCCGCCTGAATACTGTGTGCATGGAATAATGGAATAGGACCTCGGTTCTATTTTGTTGGTTTTCGGAACCCGAGGTAATGATTAATAGGGACAGGCGGGGGCATTCGTATTGCGACGTTAGAGGTGAAATTCTTGGATCGTCGCAAGACGAACAGAAGCGAAAGCATTTGCCAAGTATGTTTTCATTAATCAAGAACGAAAGTTAGAGGTTCGAAGGCGATCAGATACCGCCCTAGTTCTAACCATAAACGATGCCAGCCAGCGATCCGCCGCAGTTCCTCCGATGACTCGGCGGGCAGCCTCCGGGAAACCAAAGCTTTTGGGTTCCGGGGGGAAGTATGGTTGCAAAGCTGAAACTTAAAGGAATTGACGGAAGGGCACCACCAGGAGTGGAGCCTGCGGCTTAATTTGACTCAACACGGGAAACCTCACCAGGCCCGGACACCGGAAGGATTGACAGATTGATAGCTCTTTCTTGATTCGGTGGGTGGTGGTGCATGGCCGTTCTTAGTTGGTGGAGCGATTTGTCTGGTTAATTCCGATAACGAACGAGACTCTAGCCTGCTAACTAGTCGCGTGACATCCTTCGTGCTGTCAGCGATTACTTTTCTTCTTAGAGGGACAGGCGGCTTCTAGCCGCACGAGATTGAGCAATAACAGGTCTGTGATGCCCTTAGATGTTCTGGGCCGCACGCGCGCTACACTGAAGGAATCAGCGTGTCTTCCTAGGCCGAAAGGTCGGGGTAACCCGCTGAACCTCCTTCGTGCTAGGGATTGGGGCTTGCAATTGTTCCCCATGAACGAGGAATTCCCAGTAAGCGCGAGTCATAAGCTCGCGTTGATTACGTCCCTGCCCTTTGTACACACCGCCCGTCGCTACTACCGATTGAATGATTTAGTGAGGTCTTCGGACTGGTACGCGGCATTGACTCTGTCGTTGCCGATGCTACCGGAAAGATGACCAAACTTGATCATTTAGAGGAAGTAAAAGTCGTAACAAGGTTTCCGTAGGTGAACCTGCGGAAGGATCATTACCGACTAGACTGCATGTCTTTCGATGTGCGTTGTCGTGTCGCGCAACACGCTACCTGTACGGCTCGCAGTAGCCGTGCGCCGCGTGCGGAACCACGCGTGCTTCTCAAAACTAACGCCAATGTTGTGTGGTACGAGCGCTGAAGCGCTGGAGCGGCTGGCCTGCGGCACCTGGCGCCTGGCGCCGGTTTTGAATGACTTTCGCCCGACTGCCTGTCCGCCTGCCTGTCCGCTCCGGTGTGGAGCCGTACGACGCCCATCGGCCGTGAGGCCGTTGGACACAGAACGCTTGAACAGGGGCCGCCACACGCCTACGTCCCGCCTATGCAACTGTCTTGAAAGAGACAGTGTAAACTAAGAAAAGATCACCCAGGACGGTGGATCACTCGGCTCGTGGGTCGATGAAGAACGCAGCAAATTGCGCGTCGACATGTGAACTGCAGGACACATGAACATCGACGTTTCGAACGCACATTGCGGTCCATGGATTCCGTTCCCGGGCCACGTCTGGCTGAGGGTCGGCTACGTATACTGAAGCGCGCGGCGTTTGCCCCGCTTCGCAGACCTGGGAGCGTCGCGGCCGCCTGTGGGGCCGGCCGCGCCTCCTTAAACGTGCGATGCGCGCCCGTCGCCTGGCGGTTCGCATACCGGTACTTACTCGGTAGCGTGCACAGCCGGCTGGCGGTGTGGCGTGCGACACCTCGTACAACGACCTCAGAGCAGGCGAGACTACCCGCTGAATTTAAGCATATTACTAAGCGGAGGAAAAGAAACTAACAAGGATTCC
>NW_025726782.1:17500-25000 GCF_021461395.2 Schistocerca americana
CGATACCGTCATCTATGAGACGCCAAGCCGACTAAGACAGCGATGGGCCCACAGTGCCCTTCTTTCGACCCCACCCCAACGCCAGCGCCTCTGCCGCACGAAGTCGTGGACCGGCAATCACTCCACCTGCACCCGTTCGTGCCCCACCCCAACCGCCCAACTCGCAACTCCAGCGGATGAACGGCGGACTTTGCTCGCACTCGCAATGTGCAATCCACCCCTATAACGTGCGTTTCATGAAGAGTTATGTCCAATATGCGACATTCCCGCTGTCCATATACATGAGCTGCGAGCCGTACCACGTACGAGCTACAGACGCGATCGCGTTGCTCGCTGTACGAATGCAGATGCTCAGCGGCAGCTAGGAGGCGCTCCATCCATGTCGGTACCGGTGAGCGTTGCACTCGCAGTCGCAAAAACGTACGGCAAGTATATTACTCGGAAGAGTCAATGACAGTCCAAGCCCCCCTGCGTGGGAAGAGTCTTCCTAGGCCATGACCCACCGGAAGGGCGCAGCGTCCCCCACCCCAGACATGTGACGTCAGACTATCGGTATTGACGACTAGACTGATTCCTTATAATCATTTGCCATACACCGGTGGAAGCTGCCGAGACGAGTAACTACATAGCGGGCTCGCCGTGTCACTAATGTACAGAGATACAATAGTTTCGACTGGAACCGGATTAAACGTATACACGGCGCTGATTAGTAATAGATAGAGCCATCAGAATACAGATAATGTATAGACCTGTCCGTATACATGCTGAAAGACTCTGCTCACAATCACACGTCAGCCAGACACTCTTATCACGCACTACTCTCTGCCTGTAACAGGCACACAGACAATATGTAAGCACCAGCATGGAACAACACCCAGTGCATCCTCTCTGCCACATTAGACAATCCACACTATCATAACCAGACCGGGAGGTCCACTCGGAAAACAGAATATCCCACCCTTCCGACAACCACCATTGCTCAGCTAAGCCACCAACACCCACACATGTCCCAGACAGGGGTGCACCCAACATCACAATACTGCCTCCTGTCACACCACACAAACAATGGCAGGAATGAAAGACACAGGTCTGCCACAAGCATGGAATCAGAGCGCCGCCTGTTATGAGCCAAAGGTGCACCCTGACGTGGCAAATCAGATGATGCCGCAGTCATTTACTTACGATAATCACAATCAACAAACCGGGCCCCCCCCCCCCCCAAGTGCCTTAACCTAACCCGTATTGTACCTTAACCTAACCCGTATTGTACCTTAACCTAACCCGTATTGTACCTTAACCTAACCCGTATTGTACCTTAACCTAACCCGTATTGTACCTTAACCTAACCCGTATTGTACCTTAACCTAACCCATATTGTACCTTAACCTAACCCATATTGTACCTTAACCTAACCCATATTGTACCTTAACCTAACCCATATTGTACCTTAACCTAACCCATATTGTACCTTAACCTAACCCATATTGTACCTTAACCTAACCCATATTGTACCTTAACCTAACCCATGTTGCGCCTTAACCTAACCCATGTTGCGCCTTAACCTAACCCATGTTGCGCCTTAACCTAACCCATGTTGCGCCTTAACCTAACCCATGTTGCGCCTTAACCTAACCCATGTTGCGCCTTAACCTAACCCATGTTGCGCCTTAACCTAACCCATGTTGCGCCTTAACCTAACCCATGTTGCGCCTTAACCTAACCCATGTTGCGCCTTAACCTAACCCATGTTGCGCCTTAACCTAACCCATGTTGCGCCTTAACCTAACCTATGTTGCGCCTTAACCTAACCTATGTTGCGCCTTAACCTAACCTATGTTGCGCCTTAACCTAACCTATGTTGCGCCTTAACCTAACCTATGTTGCGCCTTAACCTAACCTATGTTGCGCCTTAACCTAACCTATGTTGCGCCGTAACCTAACCTATGTTGCGCCATAACCTAACCTATGTTGCGCCTTAACCTAACCTATGTTGCGCCTTAACCTAACCTATGTTGCGCCTTAACCTAACCTATGTTGCGCCGTAACCTAACCTATGTTGCGCCTTAACCTAACCTATGTTGCGCCTTAACCTAACCTATGTTGCGCCTTAACCTAACCTATGTTGCGCCTTAACCTAACCTATGTTGCGCCTTAACCTAACCTATGTTGCGCCTTAACCTAACCTATGTTGCGCCTTAACCTAACCTATGTTGCGCCTTAACCTAACCTATGTTGCGCCGTAACCTAACCTATGTTGCGCCTTAACCTAACCTATGTTGCGCCTTAACCTAACCTATGTTGCGCCGTAACCTAACCTATGTTGCGCCTTAACCTAACCTATGTTGCGCCTTAACCTAACCTATGTTGCGCCTTAACCTAACCTATGTTGCGCCTTAACCTAACCTATGTTGCGCCTTAACCTAACCTATGTTGCGCCTTAACCTAACCTATGTTGCGCCTTAACCCAACACACGTTGGGCCTTAACCCAACACACGTTGGGCCTTAACCCAACACACGTTGGGCCTTAACCCAACACACGTTGGGCCTTAACCCAACACACGTTGGGCCTTAACCCAACACACGTTGGGCCTTAACCCAACACACGTTGGGCCTTAACCCAACACACGTTGGGCCTTAACCCAACACACGTTGGGCCTTAACCCAACACACGTTGGGCCTTAACCCAACACACGTTGGGCCTTAACCCAACACACGTTGGGCCTTAACCCAACACACGTTGGGCCTTAACCCAACACACGTTGGGCCTTAACCCAACACACGTTGGGCCTTAACCCAACACACGTTGGGCCTTAACCCAACACACGTTGGGCCTTAACCCAACACACGTTGGGCCTTAACCCAACACACGTTGGGCCTTAACCCAACACACGTTGGGCCTTAACCCAACACACGTTGGGCCTTAACCCAACACACGTTGGGCCTTAACCTGCTCTGTAATTGTCATACGACGCGTTAAATTAGTGTAGTGTTGCCTAACTGCAACCCCCGCAATATAGTTTGCTACTCGCACTGCCCGGTCCCCAGAGTATCGCTTCATGTTAAACACCTTGCAGCTATACACTGTAATGCGGATGGCGGCAGGACGTACATGCTCAATGCCCTTCGCAGTTGTTCATTGGCATTCGCATGGCGAAGCACAGCCTACGTTGTGGTACGGCTTGTGGCAACTGTCCGCTGATGTTGTACGTCCAAATCACACACTGTACCGCACATTGGTCCTCATGTACTGAATGATACATCGTGGTACATGTGTGACCGTACCACGACTGCGCCAACAACGGCGAACCATACGGTCCAAATATTGTGCACTCAGCTACGTGTCGTCTCCCTATAAGAGCTGGATTGCAGTATGGTATGCCGTGGATGGCGATCAGCATGAGCCGTCTGTTGATGTAGTGGCGCGTGTTGTCAGACGTAGTCGTCTCTTCTCACACACCGTGATAGCATGGTGCACTGCGTTCCACATCTGCGACATGCGACAGAGGCCGGTTGACAGTCGTTCGCGCAATGGACATCGCATACGTACGGGGGCCACCTTCCACGTGTTCGCGAAGCGTGCACATGTTGTTGCGTGTATGTGGGCAGACATAGTGTGTCGTGACACCTGACACAGGCATGCAACAATCGTTGAATTTGCAAATGGCGATGGACGTCTACGTTTGCTGGTGACGTTACGCAAATGAAGAACTGGTAAACCGTTGTGGTGCGGTTGTTCTCGCTAGAGGTGAATCAGTGATGGCGACGATCGGTTGAGCTACCAACCGGTTGTTTCAGCGATACCCACCATGCCCACGAACGTGAATGGCATGTGGGTGTGAAGCGATACGCGGCGGTGGCTGGGTGGGACCGTCCCCGGCCGGTGAGGGGGGGCCTTCCGGCGTGCTGGCCGCGCGGTGCGTGGGCGCACGCGCTACAGCCGGCTGGTGGGGGCGGCCAGTGGCAGGCGCGCCGGCCGACGGAGGCGGCAGGCGGCGCAGCTGCGCGCCGGCGCACCCTGCACGCGGCGCCGTGCGGCCAAAGTAGGTCCTCGCGGGCCCGGTGCGAAGCGCGGTGGACATCTGCAGTGTGCTGGTCCGATTGAGGACTGTGTGCGCTGAGGATGCGCCGCCGCCCGGCGCTCGGCGCCGCGAAGCCGTCTGCTGCTCGGTCGCCTCTGCGGTTCTCGCAGGTGGATTGTATCGCAGCTGTGCGGACGTGTTGGCGCGTGCGCTGTGCTGGGAGAGTTCGCTTCGGCACCCAAGTGGGGCTTTTGTCCTTCTGTGGCGCTGGCGTTGGAGCTGCCGGCCACCGTAGGTGGCGCGTGTTGTCTCCCGCCGGCAATGCCACGACAGCACGCTCCCGGGCCTCTGTCGGCAGCGGCAAGCTCAGTTGGGAGCACGGGTGGTCGCACCTAAAGCGTCTACTCGCCAAACTCCGGGCGATTGCGCCTCTCTCGAACCCGACCAAGTACTTAGGACGGCGCTGCGCGCCGCCGGGACCTGAGAGGGTTTCGAGGTGTATTGTGCAGGGGAGCTCAGCCTCCTCCTGTTTGCAGAATAATTGAGCGGACGCTTGCGTGTTCGCGCGGGCCCCCGGGACACACTCCCGGGCGGCCGGCTGCTCAGCTCTAGTTGACGCAGCTCCCTGGTTGATCCTGCCAGTAGTCATATGCTTGTCTCAAAGATTAAGCCATGCATGTCTCAGTACAAGCCGCATTAAGGTGAAACCGCGAATGGCTCATTAAATCAGTTATGGTTCCTTAGATCGTACCCACGTTACTTGGATAACTGTGGTAATTCTAGAGCTAATACATGCAAACAGAGTCCCGACCAGAGATGGAAGGGACGCTTTTATTAGATCAAAACCAATCGGTCGGCTCGTCCGGTCCGTTTGCCTTGGTGACTCTGAATAACTTTGGGCTGATCGCACGGTCCTCGTACCGGCGACGCATCTTTCAAATGTCTGCCTTATCAACTGTCGATGGTAGGTTCTGCGCCTACCATGGTTGTAACGGGTAACGGGGAATCAGGGTTCGATTCCGGAGAGGGAGCCTGAGAAACGGCTACCACATCCAAGGAAGGCAGCAGGCGCGCAAATTACCCACTCCCGGCACGGGGAGGTAGTGACGAAAAATAACGATACGGGACTCATCCGAGGCCCCGTAATCGGAATGAGTACACTTTAAATCCTTTAACGAGTATCTATTGGAGGGCAAGTCTGGTGCCAGCAGCCGCGGTAATTCCAGCTCCAATAGCGTATATTAAAGTTGTTGCGGTTAAAAAGCTCGTAGTTGGATTTGTGTCCCACGCTGTTGGTTCACCGCCCGTCGGTGTTTAACTGGCATGTATCGTGGGACGTCCTGCCGGTGGGGCGAGCTGAAGGCGTGCGACGCGCCTCGTGCGTGCTCGTGCGTCCCGAGGCGGACCCCGTTGCAATCCTACCAGGGTGCTCTTGAGTGAGTGTCTCGGTGGGCCGGCACGTTTACTTTGAACAAATTAGAGTGCTTAAAGCAGGCAAGCCCGCCTGAATACTGTGTGCATGGAATAATGGAATAGGACCTCGGTTCTATTTTGTTGGTTTTCGGAACCCGAGGTAATGATTAATAGGGACAGGCGGGGGCATTCGTATTGCGACGTTAGAGGTGAAATTCTTGGATCGTCGCAAGACGAACAGAAGCGAAAGCATTTGCCAAGTATGTTTTCATTAATCAAGAACGAAAGTTAGAGGTTCGAAGGCGATCAGATACCGCCCTAGTTCTAACCATAAACGATGCCAGCCAGCGATCCGCCGCAGTTCCTCCGATGACTCGGCGGGCAGCCTCCGGGAAACCAAAGCTTTTGGGTTCCGGGGGAAGTATGGTTGCAAAGCTGAAACTTAAAGGAATTGACGGAAGGGCACCACCAGGAGTGGAGCCTGCGGCTTAATTTGACTCAACACGGGAAACCTCACCAGGCCCGGACACCGGAAGGATTGACAGATTGATAGCTCTTTCTTGATTCGGTGGGTGGTGGTGCATGGCCGTTCTTAGTTGGTGGAGCGATTTGTCTGGTTAATTCCGATAACGAACGAGACTCTAGCCTGCTAACTAGTCGCGTGACATCCTTCGTGCTGTCAGCGATTACTTTTCTTCTTAGAGGGACAGGCGGCTTCTAGCCGCACGAGATTGAGCAATAACAGGTCTGTGATGCCCTTAGATGTTCTGGGCCGCACGCGCGCTACACTGAAGGAATCAGCGTGTCTTCCTAGGCCGAAAGGTCGGGGTAACCCGCTGAACCTCCTTCGTGCTAGGGATTGGGGCTTGCAATTGTTCCCCATGAACGAGGAATTCCCAGTAAGCGCGAGTCATAAGCTCGCGTTGATTACGTCCCTGCCCTTTGTACACACCGCCCGTCGCTACTACCGATTGAATGATTTAGTGAGGTCTTCGGACTGGTACGCGGCATTGACTCTGTCGTTGCCGATGCTACCGGAAAGATGACCAAACTTGATCATTTAGAGGAAGTAAAAGTCGTAACAAGGTTTCCGTAGGTGAACCTGCGGAAGGATCATTACCGACTAGACTGCATGTCTTTCGATGTGCGTGTCGTGTCGCGCAACACGCTACCTGTACGGCTCGCAGTAGCCGTGCGCCGCGTGCGGAACCACGCGTGCTTCTCAAAACTAACGCCAATGTTGTGTGGTACGAGCGCTGAAGCGCTGGAGCGGCTGGCCTGCGGCACCTGGCGCCTGGCGCCGGTTTTGAATGACTTTCGCCCGACTGCCTGTCCGCTCCGGTGTGGAGCCGTACGACGCCCATCGGCCGTGAGGCCGTTGGACACAGAACGCTTGAACAGGGGCCGCCACACGCCTACGTCCCGCCTATGCAACTGTCTTGAAAGAGACAGTGTAAACTAAGAAAAGATCACCCAGGACGGTGGATCACTCGGCTCGTGGGTCGATGAAGAACGCAGCAAATTGCGCGTCGACATGTGAACTGCAGGACACATGAACATCGACGTTTCGAACGCACATTGCGGTCCATGGATTCCGTTCCCGGGCCACGTCTGGCTGAGGGTCGGCTACGTATACTGAAGCGCGCGGCGTTTGCCCCGCTTCGCAGACCTGGGAGCGTCGCGGCCGCCTGTGGGGCCGGCCGCGCCTCCTTAAACGTGCGATGCGCGCCCGTCGCCTGGCGGTTCGCATACCGGTACTTACTCGGTAGCGTGCACAGCCGGCTGGCGGTGTGGCGTGCGACACCTCGTACAACGACCTCAGAGCAGGCGAGACTACCCGCTGAATTTAAGCATATTACTAAGCGGAGGAAAAGAAACTAACAAGGATTCCCCCAGTAGCGGCGAGCGAACAGGGAAGAGTCCAGCACCGAACCCCGCAGGCTGCCGCCTGTCGTGGCATGTGGTGTTTGGGAGGGTCCACTACCCCGACGCCTCGCGCCGAGCCCAAGTCCAACTTGAATGAGGCCACGGCCCGTAGAGGGTGCCAGGCCCGTAGCGGCCGGTGCG
>NW_025726782.1:30000-37500 GCF_021461395.2 Schistocerca americana
AGCGGATGAACGGCGGACTTTGCTCGCACTCGCAATGTGCAATCCACCCCTATAAACGTGCGGTTTCATGAAGAGTTATGTCCAATATGCGACATTCCCGCTGTCCCATATACATGAGCTGCGAGCCGTACCACGTACGAGCTACAGACGCGATCGCGTTGCTCGCTGTACGAATGCAGATGCTCAGCGGCAGCTAGGAGGCGCTCCATCCATGTCGGTACCGGTGAGCGTTGCACTCGCAGTCGCAAAAACGTACGGCAAGTATATTACTCGGAAGAGTCAATGACAGTCCAAGCCCCCCTGCGTGGGAAGAGTCTTCCTAGGCCATGACCCACCGGAAGGGCGCAGCGTCCCCACCCCAGACATGTGACGTCAGACTATCGGTATTGACGACTAGACTGATTCCTTATAATCATTTGCCATACACCGGTGGAAGCTGCCGAGACGAGTAACTACATAGCGGGCTCGCCGGTGTCACTAATGTACAGAGATACAATAGTTTCGACTGGAACCGGATTAAACGTATACACGGCGCTGATTAGTAATAGATAGAGCCATCAGAATACAGATAATGTATAGACCTGTCCGTATACATGCTGAAAGACTCTGCTCACAATCACACGTCAGCCAGACACTCTTATCACGCACTACTCTCTGCCTGTAACAGGCACACAGACAATATGTAAGCACCAGCATGGAACAACACCCAGTGCATCCTCTCTGCCACATTAGACAATCCACACTATCATAACCAGACCGGGAGGTCCACTCGGAAAACAGAATATCCCACCCTTCCGACAACCACCATTGCTCAGCTAAGCCACCAACACCCACACATGTCCCAGACAGGGGTGCACCCAACATCACAATACTGCCTCCTGTCACACCACACAAACAATGGCAGGAATGAAAGACACAGGTCTGCCACATAGCATGGAATCAGAGCGCCGCCTGTTATGAGCCAAAGGTGCACCCTGACGTGGCAAATCAGATGATGCCGCAGTCATTTACTTACGATAATCACAATCAACAAACCGGGCCCCCCCCCCCCCCAAGTGCCTTAACCTAACCCGTATTGTACCTTAACCTAACCCGTATTGTACCTTAACCTAACCCGTATTGTACCTTAACCTAACCCGTATTGTACCTTAACCTAACCCGTATTGTACCTTAACCTAACCCGTATTGTACCTTAACTAACCCGTATTGTACCTTAACCTAACCCATATTGTACCTTAACCTAACCCATATTGTACCTTAACCTAACCCATATTGTACCTTAACCTAACCCATATTGTACCTTAACCTAACCCATATTGTACCTTAACCTAACCCATATTGTACCTTAACCTAACCCATATTGTACCTTAACCTAACCCATATTGTACCTTAACCTAACCCATGTTGCGCCTTAACCTAACCCATGTTGCGCCTTAACCTAACCCATGTTGCGCCTTAACCTAACCATGTTGCGCCTTAACCTAACCCATGTTGCGCCTTAACCTAACCCATGTTGCGCCTTAACCTAACCCATGTTGCGCCTTAACCTAACCCATGTTGCGCCTTAACCTAACCCATGTTGCGCCTTAACCTAACCCATGTTGCGCCTTAACCTAACCCATGTTGCGCCTTAACCTAACCCATGTTGCGCCTTAACCTAACCCATGTTGCGCCTTAACCTAACCCATGTTGCGCCTTAACCTAACCCATGTTGCGCCTTAACCTAACCCATGTTGCGCCTTAACCTAACCCATGTTGCGCCTTAACCTAACCTATGTTTGCGCCTTAACCTAACCTATGTTGCGCCTTAACCTAACCTATGTTGCGCCTTAACCTAACCTATGTTGCGCCTTAACCTAACCTATGTTGCGCCTTAACCTAACCTATGTTGCGCCTTAACCTAACCTATGTTGCGCCGTAACCTAACCTATGTTGCGCCGTAACCTAACCTATGTTGCGCCTTAACCTAACCTATGTTGCGCCTTAACCTAACCTATGTTGCGCCTTAACCTAACCTATGTTGCGCCGTAACCTAACCTATGTTGCGCCTTAACCTAACCTATGTTGCGCCGTAACCTAACCTATGTTGCGCCGTAACCTAACCTATGTTGCGCCTTAACCTAACCTATGTTGCGCCTTAACCTAACCTATGTTGCGCCTTAACCTAACCTATGTTGCGCCTTAACCTAACCTATGTGCGCCTTAACCTAACCTATGTTGCGCCGTAACCTAACCTATGTTGCGCCTTAACCTAACCTATGTTGCGCCTTAACCTAACCTATGTTGCGCCGTAACCTAACCTATGTTGCGCCTTAACCTAACCTATGTTGCGCCTTAACCTAACCTATGTTGCGCCTTAACCTAACCTATGTTGCGCCCTTAACCTAACCTATGTTGCGCCTTAACCTAACCTATGTTGCGCCTTAACCTAACCTATGTTGCGCCTTAACCCAACACACGTTGGGCCTTAACCCAACACACGTTGGGCCTTAACCCAACACACGTTGGGCCTTAACCCAACACACGTTGGGCCTTAACCCAACACACGTTGGGCCTTAACCCAACACACGTTGGGCCTTAACCCAACACACGTTGGGCCTTAACCCAACACACGTTGGGCCTTAACCCAACACACGTTGGGCCCTTAAACCCAACACACGTTGGGCCTTAACCCAACACACGTTGGGCCTTAACCCAACACACGTTGGGCCTTAAACCCAACACACGTTGGGCCTTAACCCAACACACGTTGGGCCTTAACCCAACACACGTTGGGCCTTAACCCAACACACGTTGGGCCTTAACCCAACACACGTTGGGCCTTAACCCAACACACGTTGGGCCTTAACCCAACACACGTTGGGCCTTAACCCAACACACGTTGGGCCTTAACCCAACACACGTTGGGCCTTAACCCAACACACGTTGGGCCTTAACCCAACACACGTTGGGCCTTAACCCAACACACGTTGGGCCTTAACCCAACACACGTTGGGCTTAACCCAACACACGTTGGGCCTTACCTGCTCTGTAATTGTCATACGACGCGTTAAATTAGTGTAGTGTTGCCTAACTGCAACCCCCGCAATATAGTTTGCTACTCGCACTGCCCGGTCCCCAGAGTATCGCTTCATGTTAAACACCTTGCAGCTATACACTGTAATGCGGATGGCGGCAGGACGTACATGCTCAATGCCCTTCGCAGTTGTTCATTGGCATTCGCATGGCGAAGCACAGCCTACGTTGTGGTACGGCTTGTGGCAACTGTCCGCTGATGTTGTACGTCCAAATCACACACTGTACCGCACATTGGTCCTCATGTACTGAATGATACATCGTGGTACATGTGTGACCGTACCACGACTGCGCCAACAACCGGCGAACCATACGGTCCAAATATTGTGCACTCAGCTACGTGTCGTCTCCCTATAAGAGCTGGATTGCAGTATGGTATGCCGTGGATGGCGATCAGCATGAGCCGTCTGTTGATGTAGTGGCGCGTGTTGTCAGACGTAGTCGTCTCTTCTCACACACCGTGATAGCATGGTGCACTGCGTTCCACATCTGCGACATGCGACAGAGGCCGGTTGACAGTCGTTCGCGCAATGGACATCGCATACGTACGGGGGCCACCTTCCACGTGTTCGCGAAGCGTGCACATGTTGTTGCGTGTATGTGGGCAGACATAGTGTGTCGTGACACCTGACACAGGCATGCAACAATCGTTGAATTTGCAAATGGCGATGGACGTCTACGTTTGCTGGTGACGTTACGCAAATGAAGAACTGGTAAACCGTTGTGGTGCGGTTGTTCTCGCTAGAGGTGAATCAGTGGATGGCGACGATCGGTTGAGCTACCAACCGGTTGTTTCAGCGATACCCACCATGCCCACGAACGTGAATGGCATGTGGGTGTGAAGCGATACGCGGCGGTGGCTGGGTGGGACCGTCCCCGGCCGGTGAGGGGGGGGCCTTCCGGCGTGCTGGCCGCGCGGTGCGTGGGCGCACGCGCTACAGCCGGCTGGTGGGGGCGGCCAGTGGCAGGCGCGCCGGCCGACGGAGGCGGCAGGCGGCGCAGCTGCGCGCCGGCGCACCCTGCACGCGGCGCGTGCGGCCAAAGTAGGTCCTCGCGGGCCCGGTGCGAAGCGCGGTGGACATCTGCAGTGTGGCTGGTCCGATTGAGGACTGTGTGCGCTGAGGATGCGCCGCCGCCCGGCGCTCGGCGCCGCGACGCCGTCTGCTGCTCGGTCGCCTCTGCGGTTCTCGCAGGTGGATTGTATCGCAGCTGTGCGGACGTGTTGGCGCGTGCGCTGTGCTGGGAGAGTTCGCTTCGGCACCAAGTGGGGCTTTTGTCCTTCTGTGGCGCTGGCGTTGGAGCTGCCGGCCACCGTAGGTGGCGCGTGTTGTCTCCCGCCGGCAATGCCACGACAGCACGCTCCCGGGCCTCTGTCGGCAGCGGCAAGCTCAGTTGGGAGCACGGGTGGTCGCACCTAAAGCGTCTACTCGCCAAACTCCGGGCGATTGCGCCTCTCTCGAACCCGACCAAGTACTTAGGACGGCGCTGCGCGCCGCCGGGACCTGAGAGGGTTTCGAGGTGTATTGTGCAGGGGAGCTCAGCCTCCTCCTGTTTGCAGAATAATTGAGCGGACGCTTGCGTGTTCGCGCGGGCCCCCCGGGACACACTCCCGGGCGGCCGGCTGCTCAGCTCTAGTTGACGCAGCTCCCTGGTTGATCCTGCCAGTAGTCATATGCTTGTCTCAAAGATTAAGCCATGCATGTCTCAGTACAAGCCGCATTAAGGTGAAACCGCGAATGGCTCATTAAATCAGTTATGGTTCCTTAGATCGTACCCACGTTACTTGGATAACTGTGGTAATTCTAGAGCTAATACATGCAAACAGAGTCCCGACCAGAGATGGAAGGGACGCTTTTATTAGATCAAAACCAATCGGTCGGCTCGTCGGTCCGTTTGCCTTGGTGACTCTGAATAACTTTGGGCTGATCGCACGGTCCTCGTACCGGCGACGCATCTTTCAAATGTCTGCCTTATCAACTGTCGATGGTAGGTTCTGCGCCTACCATGGGTTGTAACGGGTAACGGGGAATCAGGGTTCGATTCCGGAGAGGGAGCCCTGAGAAACGGCTACCACATCCAAGGAAGGCAGCAGGCGCGCAAATTACCCACTCCCGGCACGGGGAGGTAGTGACGAAAAATAACGATACGGGACTCATCGAGGCCCCGTAATCGGAATGAGTACACTTTAAATCCTTTAACGAGTATCTATTGGAGGGCAAGTCTGGGTGCCAGCAGCCGCGGTAATTCCAGCTCCAATAGCGTATATTAAAGTTGTTGCGGTTAAAAGCTCGTAGTTGGATTTGTGTCCCACGCTGTTGGTTCACCGCCCGTCGGTGTTATAACTGGCATGTATCGTGGGACGTCCTGCCGGTGGGGCGAGCTGAAGGCGTGCGACGCGCCTCGTGCGTGCTCGTGCGTCCCGAGGCGGACCCCGTTGCAATCCTACCAGGGTGCTCTTGAGTGAGTGTCTCGGTGGGCCGGCACGTTTACTTTGAACAAATTAGAGTGCTTAAAGCAGGCAAGCCCGCCTGAATACTGGTGTGCATGGAATAATGGAATAGGACCTCGGTTCTATTTTGTTGGTTTTCGGAACCCGAGGTAATGATTAATAGGGACAGGCGGGGGCATTCGTATTGCGACGTTAGAGGTGAAATTCTTGGATCGTCGCAAGACGAACAGAAGCGAAAGCATTTGCCAAGTATGTTTTCATTAATCAAGAACGAAAGTTAGAGGTTCGAAGGCGATCAGATACCGCCCTAGTTCTAACCATAAACGATGCCAGCCAGCGATCCGCCGCAGTTCCTCCGATGACTCGGCGGGCAGCCTCCGGGAAACCAAAGCTTTTGGGTTCCGGGGGAAGTATGGTTGCAAAGCTGAAACTTAAAGGAATTGACGGAAGGGCACCACCAGGAGTGGAGCCTGCGGCTTAATTTGACTCAACACGGGAAACCTCACCAGGCCCGGACACCGGAAGGATTGACAGATTGATAGCTCTTTCTTGATTCGGTGGGTGGTGGTGCATGGCCGTTCTTAGTTGGTGGAGCGATTTGTCTGGTTAATTCCGATAACGAACGAGACTCTAGCCTGCTAACTAGTCGCGTGACATCCTTCGTGCTGTCAGCGATTACTTTTCTTCTTAGAGGGACAGGCGGCTTCTAGCCGCACGAGATTGAGCAATAACAGGTCTGTGATGCCCTTAGATGTTCTGGGCCGCACGCGCGCTACACTGAAGGAATCAGCGTGTCTTCCTAGGCCGAAAGGTCGGGGTAACCCGCTGAACCTCCTTCGTGCTAGGGATTGGGGCTTGCAATTGTTCCCCATGAACGAGGAATTCCCAGTAAGCGCGAGTCATAAGCTCGCGTTGATTACGTCCCTGCCCTTTGTACACACCGCCCGTCGCTACTACCGATTGAATGATTTAGTGAGGTCTTCGGACTGGTACGCGGCATTGACTCTGTCGTTGCCGATGCTACCGGAAAGATGACCAAACTTGATCATTTAGAGGAAGTAAAAGTCGTAACAAGGTTTCCGTAGGTGAACCTGCGGAAGGATCATTACCGACTAGACTGCATGTCTTTCGATGTGCGTGTCGTGTCGCGCAACACGCTACCTGTACGGCTCGCAGTAGCCGTGCGCCGCGTGCGGAACCACGCGTGCTTCTCAAAACTAACGCCAATGTTGTGTGGTACGAGCGCTGAAGCGCTGGAGCGGCTGGCCTGCGGCACCTGGCGCCTGGCGCCGGTTTTGAATGACTTTCGCCCGACTGCCTGTCCGCTCCGGTGTGGAGCCGTACGACGCCCATCGGCCGTGAGGCCGTTGGACACAGAACGCTTGAACAGGGGCCGCCACACGCCTACGTCCCGCCTATGCAACTGTCTTGAAAGAGACAGTGTAAACTAAGAAAAGATCACCCAGGACGGTGGATCACTCGGCTCGTGGGTCGATGAAGAACGCAGCAAATTGCGCGTCGACATGTGAACTGCAGGACACATGAACATCGACGTTTCGAACGCACATTGCGGTCCATGGATTCCGTTCCCGGGCCACGTCTGGCTGAGGGTCGGCTACGTATACTGAAGCGCGCGGCGTTTGCCCCGCTTCGCAGACCTGGGAGCGTCGCGGCCGCCTGTGGGGCCGGCCGCGCCTCCTTAAACGTGCGATGCGCGCCCGTCGCCTGGCGGTTCGCATACCGGTACTTACTCGGTAGCGTGCACAGCCGGCTGGCGGTGTGGCGTGCGACACCTCGTACAACGACCTCAGAGCAGGCGAGACTACCCGCTGAATTTAAGCATATTACTAAGCGGAGGAAAAGAAACTAACAAGGATTCCCCCAGTAGCGGCGAGCGAACAGGGAAGAGTCCAGCACCGAACCCCGCAGGCTGCCGCCTGTCGTGGCATGTGGTGTTTGGGAGGGTCCACTACCCC
>NW_025726782.1:42500-46214 GCF_021461395.2 Schistocerca americana
ACGAAGTCGTGGACCGGCAATCACTCCACCTGCACCCGTTCGTGCCCCACCCCAACCGCCCAACTCGCAAACTCCAGCGGATGAAC
Organism: Schistocerca americana; assembly: GCF_021461395.2. Taxonomy (NCBI): domain Eukaryota; kingdom Metazoa; phylum Arthropoda; class Insecta; order Orthoptera; family Acrididae; genus Schistocerca; species Schistocerca americana. The sequence continues at coordinate 42,587 of NW_025726782.1, forward strand.
GGCGGACTTTGCTCGCACTCGCAATGTGCAATCCACCCCTATAACGTGCGTTTCATGAAGAGTTATGTCCAATATGCGACATTCCCGCTGTCCATATACATGAGCTGCGAGCCGTACCACGTACGAGCTACAGACGCGATCGCGTTGCTCGCTGTACGAATGCAGATGCTCAGCGGCAGCTAGGAGGCGCTCCATCCATGTCGGTACCGGTGAGCGTTGCACTCGCAGTCGCAAAAACGTACGGCAAGTATATTACTCGAAGAGTCAATGACAGTCCAAGCCCCCCTGCGTGGGAAGAGTCTTCCTAGGCCATGACCCACCGGAAGGGCGCAGCCGTCCCCCACCCCAGACATGTGACGTCAGACTATCGGTATTGACGACTAGACTGATTCCTTATAATCATTTGCCATACACCGGTGGAAGCTGCCGAGACGAGTAACTACATAGCGGGCTCGCCGTGTCACTAATGTACAGAGATACAATAGTTTCGACTGGAACCGATTAAACGTATACACGGCGCTGATTAGTAATAGATAGAGCCATCAGAATACAGATAATGTATAGACCTGTCCGTATACATGCTGAAAGACTCTGCTCACAATCACACGTCAGCCAGACACTCTTATCACGCACTACTCTCTGCCTGTAACAGGCACACAGACAATATGTAAGCACCAGCATGGAACAACACCCAGTGCATCCTCTCTGCCACATTAGACAATCCACACTATCATAACCAGACCGGGAGGTCCACTCGGAAAACAGAATATCCCACCCTTCCGACAACCACCATTGCTCAGCTAAGCCACCAACACCCACACATGTCCCAGACAGGGGTGCACCCAACATCACAATACTGCCTCCTGTCACACCACACAAACAATGGCAGGAATGAAAGACACAGGTCTGCCACAAGCATGGAATCAGAGCGCCGCCTGTTATGAGCCAAAGGTGCACCCCTGACGTGGCAAATCAGATGATGCCGCAGTCATTTACTTACGATAATCACAATCAACAAAACCGGGCCCCCCCCCCCCCCCAAGTGCCTTAACCTAACCCGTATTGTACCTTAACCTAACCCGTATTGTACCTTAACCTAACCCGTATTGTACCTTAACCTAACCCGTATTGTACCTTAACCTAACCCGTATTGTACCTTAACCTAACCCGTATTGTACCTTAACCTAACCCGTATTGTACCTTAACCTAACCCATATTGTACCTTAACCTAACCCATATTGTACCTTAACCTAACCCATATTGTACCTTAACCTAACCCATATTGTACCTTAACCTAACCCATATTGTACCTTAACCTAACCCATATTGTACCTTAACCTAACCCATATTGTACCTTAACCTAACCCATATTGTACCTTAACCTAACCCATGTTGCGCCTTAACCTAACCCATGTTGCGCCTTAACCTAACCCATGTTTGCGCCTTAACCTAACCCATGTTGCGCCTTAACCTAACCCATGTTGCGCCTTAACCTAACCCATGTTGCGCCTTAACCTAACCCATGTTGCGCCTTAACCTAACCCATGTTGCGCCTTAACCTAACCCATGTTGCGCCTTAACCTAACCCATGTTGCGCCTTAACCTAACCCATGTTGCGCCTTAACCTAACCCATGTTGCGCCTTAACCTAACCCATGTTGCGCCTTAACCTAACCCATGTTGCGCCTTAACCTAACCCATGTTGCGCCTTAACCTAACCCATGTTGCGCCTTAACCTAACCTATGTTGCGCCTTAACCTAACCTATGTTGCGCCTTAACCTAACCTATGTTGCGCCTTAACCTAACCTATGTTGCGCCTTAACCTAACCTATGTTGCGCCTTAACCTAACCTATGTTGCGCCTTAACCTAACCTATGTTGCGCCGTAACCTAACCTATGTTGCGCCGTAACCTAACCTATGTTGCGCCTTAACCTAACCTATGTTGCGCCTTAACCTAACCTATGTTGCGCCTTAACCTAACCTATGTTGCGCCGTAACCTAACCTATGTTGCGCCTTAACCTAACCTATGTTGCGCCGTAACCTAACCTATGTTGCGCCGTAACCTAACCTATGTTGCGCCTTAACCTAACCTATGTTGCGCCTTAACCTAACCTATGTTGCGCCTTAACCTAACCTATGTTGCGCCTTAACCTAACCTATGTTGCGCCTTAACCTAACCTATGTTGCGCCGTAACCTAACCTATGTTGCGCCTTAACCTAACCTATGTTGCGCCTTAACCTAACCTATGTTGCGCCGTAACCTAACCTATGTTGCGCCTTAACCTAACCTATGTTGCGCCTTAACCTAACCTATGTTGCGCCTTAACCTAACCTATGTTGCGCCTTAACCTAACCTATGTTGCGCCTTAACCTAACCTATGTTGCGCCTTAACCTAACCTATGTTGCGCCTTAACCAAACACACGTTGGGCCTTAACCCAACACACGTTGGGCCTTAACCCAACACACGTTGGGCCTTAACCCAACACACGTTGGGCCTTAACCCAACACACGTTGGGCCTTAACCCAACACACGTTGGGCCTTAACCCAACACACGTTGGGCCTTAACCCAACACACGTTGGGCCTTAACCCAACACACGTTGGGCCTTAACCCAACACACGTTGGGCCTTAACCCAACACACGTTGGGCCTTAACCCAACACCACGTTGGGCCCTTAACCCAACACACGTTGGGCCTTAACCCAACACACGTTGGGCCTTAACCCAACACACGTTGGGCCTTAACCCCAACACACGTTGGGCCTTAACCCAACACACGTTGGGCCTTAACCCAACACACGTTGGGCCTTAACCCAACACACGTTGGGCCTTAACCCAACACACGTTGGGCCTTAACCCAACACACGTTGGGCCTTAACCCAACACACGTTGGGCCTTAACCCAACACACGTTGGGCCTTAACCCAACACACGTTGGGCCTTAACCTGCTCTGTAATTGTCATACGACGCGTTAAATTAGTGTAGTGTTGCCTAACTGCAACCCCCGCAATATAGTTTGCTACTCGCACTGCCCGGTCCCCAGAGTATCGCTTCATGTTAAACACCTTGCAGCTATACACTGTAATGCGGATGGCGGCAGGACGTACATGCTCAATGCCCTTCGCAGTTGTTCATTGGCATTCGCATGGCGAAGCACAGCCTACGTTGTGGTACGGCTTGTGGCAACTGTCCGCTGATGTTGTACGTCCAAATCACACACTGTACCGCACATTGGTCCTCATGTACTGAATGATACATCGTGGTACATGTGTGACCGTACCACGACTGCGCCAACAACGGCGAACCATACGGTCCAAATATTGTGCACTCAGCTACGTGTCGTCTCCCTATAAGAGCTGGATTGCAGTATGGTATGCCGTGGATGGCGATCAGCATGAGCCGTCTGTTGATGTAGTGGCGCGTGTTGTCAGACGTAGTCGTCTCTTCTCACACACCGTGATAGCATGGTGCACTGCGTTCCACATCTGCGACATGCGACAGAGGCCGGTTGACAGTCGTTCGCGCAATGGACATCGCATACGTACGGGGGCCACCTTCCACGTGTTCGCGAAGCGTGCACATGTTGTTGCGTGTATGTGGGCAGACATAGTGTGTCGTGACACCT
>NW_025726783.1:0-46166 GCF_021461395.2 Schistocerca americana
ACTGGACTCACAGGAGAGGTTCAAATCATAAAAAGTTAGAGTGTCAGTCCTCTTGTACTTAAGTCGGCATTGTGCCTTTTGTATTAAATTCGGATGCAATTTCTGTGTTTCATCGTCACTAAGAAGGTCCAAGGGATACAGTAAACCTGAAATGAAGCATCGCAACCCAAAACTGGACTCACAGGAGAGGTTCAAAATCGTAGAAAATTAGAGTGTCAGTACTCTTGTACTTAAGTCGGCATGTGCCTTTTGTATTAAATTCGGAAGCAATTTCTGTGTTTCATCGTCAATAAGAAGGTCCAAGGGATTCAGTAAACCTGAAGTGAAGCATCGGAATCTAAAACTGGACTCACAGGAGAGGTTCAGGATCACAGAAAGTTAGAGTGCCAGTACTCTTGTACTTAAGTCGGCATTTGCCTTTTGTATTAAATTCACATGCAATTTCTGTGTTTCATCGTCAATAAGAAGGGTCCAAGGGTTACAGTAAACCTGAAGTGAAGCATCGGAATCTAAAACTGGACTCACAGGAGACGTTCAAATCATAGAAAGTTTAGAGTGTCAGTCCTCTTGCACTTAAGTCGGCATTGTGCCTTTTGTATTAAATTCGGATGGAATTTCTGTGTTTAATCGTCAATAATAGGGTCCAAGGGATACAGTAAACCTGAAGTGAAGCATCGGAATCTAAAACTGGACTCACAGGAGAGGTTCAAATCATAGAAAGTTAGAGTGTCAGTCCTCTTGCACTTAAGTCGGCATTGTGCCTTTTGTATTTAATTCGGATGCAATTTCTGTGTTTCATCGTCAATAAGAAGGTCCAAGGGATACAGTACACCTGAACTGAAGCATCGGGAACCTAATACTGGACTCGCAGGAGAGGTTCAAATCATATAATGTTAGAGTGTCAGTTCTCTTGTACTTAAGTCGGCAATGTGCCTTTTGTATTAAATTCGGATGCATTTTCTATGTTTCATCGTCAATAAGAAGGTCCAAGGGTTACAGTAAACCTGAAGTGAGAAGCATCTGAATCTAAAACTGACCTCACAGGAGAGGATTTAAATCATAGAAAGTTAGAGTGTCAGTCCTCTTGTACTTAAGTCGGCATTGTGCTTCTTGTACTAAATTCGGATGCAATTTCTGTGTTTCATCGTCAATAAGAAGGTCCAAGGGATACAGTAAACCTGAAGTAAAGCATCGGAATCTAAAACTGGACTCACAGGAGAGGTTCAAATCATAGAAAGTTAGGGTGTCAGTCCTCTTCCACTTAAGTCGGCATTGTGCCTTTTTGCATTAAAATTCGGATGCAATTTCTGTGGGGTTCATCGTCAACAAGAAGATCCAAGAGATACAGTAAACCTGAAGTGAAGCATGTAAATCTAAAATTGGACTCACAGGAGAGGTTCAAATCATAGAAAGTTAGAGTGTCAGGTCCTCTTGTACTTAAGTCGGCAGTGTGCCTTTTTGTATTAAATTCGGATGCAATTTCTGTGTTTCATCGTCAATAAGAAGTTAAAAGGGATACAGTAAACCTGAAGTAAAGCTTCAGAATCTAAAACTGGACTCACAGGAGCGGTTCAAATCATAGAAAGTTAGAGTGTCAGTCCTCTTGCACTTAAGTCGGCATTGTGCCTTTTGCATTACATTCGGATGCAATTTCTGTGTTTCATCGTCAATAAGAAGGTCCAAGGGATACAGTAAACCTGAAGTGAAGCATCGGAATCTAAAACTGAACTCACAAGAGAGGTGCAAATCATAGAAAGTTAGACAGTCTGTTCTCTTGTACTTAAGTCGACATTGTGCCTTTTGTATTACATTCTGATGCAATTTCAGTGTTTCATCGTCCAATAAGAAGGTCCAAGGGATACAGTACACCTGAAGTGAAGCAACGGAATCTAAAACTGGACTCACAGGAGCGGTTCATATCATAGAAAGTTAGAGTGTCAGTCGTCTTGTACTTAAGTCGGCCTAGTGCCTTTTGTATTCAATTCGGATGCAATTTCTGTGTTTCATCGTCAATAAGAAGGTCCAAGGTATACAGTAAACGTGAAGTGAAGCAACGGATTCTAAAACGGGACTCACAAGAGTGGTTCAAATCATAGAATGTTAGAGTGTCAGTCATCTTGTACTTAAGTCGGCATTGTGCCTTTTGTATTAAATTGGGATACAATTTCTGTGTTTCATCGTCAATAAAAATTTCCAAGAGATACAGTATACTTGAAGTGAAGCATTCGAATCTAAAACTGGACTCACAGGAGAGGTTCAAATCATGGAAAGTTAGAGTGTCAGTCCTCTTGTACTTAAGTCGTCATTGTGCATTTGGTATTAAATTCGGATGCAATTTCTGGTTTTCATCGTCAATAGGAAGGTCCAAGGGATACAGTAAACCTGAAGTGAAACATCGGAATCTAAAACCGGACTCACAGGAGAGGTTGAAATCATAGAAAGTTAGACTATCAGTCCTCTTGTACTTATGTCGGCATTGTGCCTTTTGTATTAAATTCGGATGCAATTTCTGTGTTTCATCGTCAATAAGAAGGTCCAAGGTATACATTAAACCTGAAGTGAAGCATCGGAATCTAAAACTGGACTCTCAGGAGAGGTTCAAATCATGTAAAGTTAGAGTGTCAGTCCTCTTGTACTTAAGTCGACATTTTGCCTTTTGTATTAAATTCATACGCAATTTCTGTGCTTCATCGTCAATAAGAAGGTCCAAGGGATACAGTACACCTGAAGTGAACCATCGGAATCTAAAACTGGACTCTCAGGAGAGGTTCAAATCATGTAAAGTTATAGTGTCAGTCCTCTTGTACTTAAGTCAGCATTGTGCCTTTTGTATTAAAATCCGATGCAATTTCTGTGTTTCATCGTCAATAAGAAGGACCAAGAGCTACAATAAACCTGATGTGAGGCATCGGAATCTAAAACTGGACTCACAGGAGATGTTCAAATCATAGAAATTTAGTGTGTCAGTCCTCTTGTACTTAAGTTGGCATTGTGCCTTTTGTATTATATTCGGATGCAATTTCTGTGTTTCAACGTCAATAAGAAGGTCAAAGGGATACAGTAAACCTGAAGTGAAGCATCAGAACCTAAAACTGGACTCACAGGAAAGGTTCAAATAATAGGAACTTAGAGTGTCAGTCGTCTTGTACTTAAGTCGGCCTAGTGCCTTTTGTATCAAATTCGGTTGCAATTTCTGTGTTTCATCGTCAATAAGAAGGTCCAAGGTATACAGTAAACGAGAAGTGAAGCATCGGAATCTAAAACTGGACTCAAAAGAGAGGTTCAAATCATAGAAAGTTAGAGTGTCAGTTCTCTTGTACTTAAGTCGGCATTGTGCCTCTTGTATTAAATTCGGATGCAATTTCTGTGTTTCATCGTCAATAAGAAGGTCCAAGAGATACAGTAAACCTGAAGTGAAGCATCGGAATCTAAAACAGGACTCACAGGAGAGGTTCAAATCATAGAGAGTTAGAGTGTCAGTCGTCTTGTACTTAAGTCGGCATTGTGCCTTTTGTATTAAATTCGGATGCAATTTCTGTGTTTCCTCGTCAATAAGAAGGTCCAAGGAATACTGTAATCCTAGAGGGAGGTATCGGAATCTAAAACTGGACTCACAGGAGAGGTTCAAATCATAGAAAGTTAGAGTGTCAGTCCCCTTGTACTTAAGTCGGCTTTGTGCCTTTTGAATTAAAGTCGGATGCAATTTCTGTGTTTCATCGTCAATAAGAAGGTCCAAGGGATACAGTAAACCTGAGGTGAAGCATCGGAATCTAAAACTGGACTCACAGGAGAGGTTCAAATCATAGAAAGTTAGAGGGTCACTCTTCTTGTACTTAAGTCGGCATTGTGCCTTTTGTATTAATTTCGGATGCAATTTTTGTGTTTCATCGTCAATAAGAAGGTCCAAGGGATACAGTAAACCTGAAGTAATGCATAGGAATCTAAAACTTGCTCACAGGAGAGGTTCAAATGATAGAAACTTAGGGTGTCAGTCCTCTTGTACTTAAGTCGACATTGTGCCTATTGTATTAAATTCTGATGCAATTACTGTGTTTCATCGTCTATAAGAAAGACCTAGGGACTCAGTAAATATGAACTGAAGCATCGGAAGCTAAAATTGGACTCACAGGAGAGGTTCAAATCATAGATAGTTCGAGTGTCAGTACTCTTGTAATTAAGTCGGCATTGTGCCTTTTGTATTAAAATGGGATGCAATTTCTGCGTTTTCATCGTCAATAAGAAGGTCCAAGGGATACAGTAAACCTGAAGTGAGGCATCGGAATCTAAAACTGGACTCACAGGAGAGGTTCAAATCATCGAAAGTTAGAGTGTCATCCGCTTGTACTTAAGTCAGCATTGTGCCTTTTGTATTAAAATCGGATGCAATTTCTGTGCATCATCGTCAATAAGAAGGCCGAAGGTATACAGTAAACCTGAAGTGAAGCATCGGAATCTAAAACTGCACTCACAGGAGTGGTTCAAATCATAGAAAGTTAGAGTGTCAGTCCTATTGTACTTCAGGCCGCATTGTTCATTTGGTATTAAATTCGGATGCAATTTCTCTGTTTCATCGTCAGTAAGAACGTCCAAGGGATACAGTAAACCTGAAGTGAAGCATCGGACTCTAAAACTGGACTCACAGGTGAGGCTCAAATCAAAGAGAGTTAGAGTGTCATTCCTCTTGTACTTAAGTCGGCATTGTGCCTTTTGTATTAAATTCGGATGCAATATCTGTGTTTCATCGTCAATACGAAGGTCCAAGGTATACAGTAAACCTGAAGTGAAGCATCAGAATCTAAAACTGGACTCAGAGGAGAGGTTCAAATCATAGAAAGTTAGAGTGTCAGTACTCTTGTACTTAAGTCGGCATGTGCCTTTTGTATTAAATTCGGATGCAATTTCTGTGTTTCATCGTCAATAAGAAGGTCCAAGGGATACAGTAAACCTGAAGTGAAGCATCGGATTCTAAAACTGGACTCACAGGAGAGGTTCAAATCGTAGAAAGTAAGAATGTCACTCTTCTTGTACTTAAGTCGGCATTGTGCCTTTTGTAATAATTTCGGATGCAATTTCTGTGTTTCATCGTCAATAAGAAGGTCCAAGGGATACAGTAAACCTGAAGTGAAGCATCGGAATCTAAAACTGGACTCACAGGAGAGATTCAAAGCATAGAAAGTTAGAGTGTCAGTACTCTTGTACTTAAGTCGGCATGTGCCTTTTGTATTAAATTCAGATGCAATTTCTGTGTTTCATCGTCAATAAGAAGGTCCAAGGGATACAGTAAACCTGAAGTGAAGCATCGGAATCTAAAACTGGACTCACAGGAGAGGTTCAAATCGTAGGAAGTTAGAGTGTCCGTCCTTTTGTACTTAAGTCGGCATTGTGCCTTTTGTATTAATTTCGGATGCAATTGCTGTCTTTCATCGTCAATAAGAAGGTCCAAGGGATACAGCAAACCTGAAGTGAAGCATCGGAACCTAAAACTGGACTCACAGGAGAAGATCAAATCATAGAAGGTTAGAGTGTCAGTCCTCTTGTACTTAAGTCGGCATTGTGCCTTTTGTATTATATTCGGATGCAATTTCTGTGTTTCATCGTCAATAAGTAGGTCCAAGGGATACAGTAAACCTGAAGTGAAGCATCGGAATCTAAAACTGGACTCACAGGAGAGGTTCAAATCATAGAAAGTTAGAGTGTCAGTCCTCTTGTACTTAAGTCGGCATTGTGCCTTTTGTATTAAATTCGGATGCAATTTCTGTGTTTCATCGTCAATAAGAAGGTCCAAGGGATACAGTAAACCTGAAGTGAAGCATCGGAATTTGAAACTGGACTCACAGGAGAGGTTCAAATCATAAAAAGTTAGAGTGTCAGTCCTCTTGTACTTAAGTCGGCATTGTGCCTTTTGTATTAAATTCGGATGCAATTTCTGTGTTTCATCGTCACTAAGAAGGTCCAAGGGATACAGTAAACCTGAAATGAAGCATCGCAAACCAAAACTGGACTCACAGGAGAGGTTCAAATCGTAGAAAATTAGAGTGTCAGTCCTCTTGTACTTAAGTCGGCATTGCGTCTTTTGTATTAAATTCGGATGCAATTTCTGTGTTTCATCGTCAATACGAAGGTCCAAGGGATACAGTAAACCTGAAGTGAAGCATCGGAATCTAAAACTGGACTCAGAGGAGAGGTTCAAACCATAGAAAGTTAGAGTGTCAGTACTCTTGTACTTAAGTCGGCATGTGCCTTTTGTATTAAATTCGGATGCAATTTCTGTGTTTCATCGTCAATAAGAAGGTCCAAGGGATTCAGTAAACCTGAAGTGAAGCATCGGAATCTAAAACTGGACTCACAGGAGAGGTTCAGATCACAGAAAGTTAGAGTGCCAGTACTCTTGTACTTAAGTCGGCATGTGCCTTTTGTATTAAATTCACATGCAATTTCTGTGTTTCATCGTCAATAAGAAGGTCCAAGGGATACAGTAAACCTGAAGTGAAGCATCGGAATCTAAAACTGGACTCACAGGAGACGTTCAAATCATAGAAAGTTAGAGTGTCAGTCCTCTTGCACTTAAGTCGGCATTGTGCCTTTTGTATTAAATTCGGATGGAATTTCTGTGTTTAATCGTCAATAATAGGGTCCAAGGGATACAGTAAACCTGAAGTGAAGCATCGGAATCAAAAACTGGACTCACAGGAGAGGTTCAAATCATAGAAAATTAGAGTGTCAGTCCTCATGTACTTAAGTCGGCATTGTGCCTTTTGTATTAAATTCGGATGCAATTACTGTGTGTCATCGTCAATAAGAAGGTCCAAGGGATACAATAAAACTGAAGTGAAGCATAGGAATCCAAAACTGGACTCACAGGAGAGGTTCAAATGATAGAAAGTTAGAGTCTCAGTCCTCTTGTACTTAAGTAGGCATTGTGCCTTTTGTCTTAAATTCGGATGCAATTTCTGTGTTTCATTGTCAATTAGAAGGTCCAAGGGATACAGTAAACCTGAAGTGAAGCGTCGGAATCTAGGTCTGGACTCACAGGTGAGGTTCAAATCATAGAAAGTTAGTGTGTCAGTCCTCTTGTACTTAAGTCGGCATTGTGCCTTTTGTATTAAATTCGGATGCGATTTCTGTGTTTCATCGTCAATAAGAATTTCCAAGGGATACAGTAAACATGAATGGAAGCATCGGAATCAAAAACTGGACTCTCAGGAGAGGTTCAAATCATACAGAGTTAGAGTGTCAGTCCTTTTGTACTTGAGTCGGCATTGTGCCTATTGTATTAAATTCTGATGCAATTTCTGTGTTTCATCGTCTATAAGAAAGTCCTAGGGACTCAGTAAATATGAACTGAAGCATCGGAAGCTGGAATTGGACTCACAGGAGAGGTTCAAATCATAGATAGTTCGAGTGTCAGTACTCTTGTACTTAAGTTGGCATTGTGCCTTTTGTATTAAAATCGGATGCAATGTCCGTGTCTAATCGTCAATAAGAGGGTCCAAGAGATACAGTAAACCTGAAGTGAAGCGTCGGAATCTAAAACGGGACTCACTGGAGAGGTTCAAATCATAGAATGTTACAGTGTCAGTCCTCTTGTACTTAAGTCGGCATTGTGCCTTTTGTATTAAATTCGGATGCAATTACTTTGTTTCATCGTCAATAAGGAGTTCCAAGGGATACAATAAACCTGAAGTGAAGCATAGGAATCTAAAACTGGACTCACAGGAGAGGTTCAAATGATAGAAAGTTAGAGTGTCAGTCCTCTTGTACTTAAGTCGGCATTGTGCATTTTGTCTTAATTTCGGATGCAATTTCTGTGTTTCATCGTCAATAAGAAGGTCCAAGGGATACAGTAAACCTGAAGTGAAGCGGCGGAATCTAAGTCTGGACTCACAGGAGAGGTTCAAATCATAGAAAGTTAGTGTGTCAGTCCTCTTGTACTTAAGACGGCATTGTGCCTTTTGTATTAAATTCGGATGCAATTTCTGCGTTTCATCGTCAATAAGAAGGTCCAAGGGATACAGTAAACCTGAAGTGAGGCATCGGAATCTAAAACTGGACTCACAGGAGAGGTTCAAATCATGGAAAGTTAGAGTGTCATCCGCTTGTACTTAAGTCAGCATTGTGCCTTTTGTATTAAAATCGGATGCAATTTCTGTGCTTCATCGTCAATAAGAAGGCCGAAGGTATACAGTAAACCTGAAGTGAAGCATCGGAATCTAAATCTGCACTCACAGGAATGGTTCAAATCATAGAAAGTTAGAGTGTCAGTCCTATTGTACTTCAGGCCGCATTGTGCATTTGGTATAAAATTCGGATGCAATTTCTCTGTTTCATCGTCAGTAAGAACGTCCAAGGGATACAGTAAACCTGAAGTGAAGCATCGGACTCAAAAACTGGACTCACAGGTGAGGTTCAAATCATAGAGAGTTAGAGTGTCATTCCTCTTGTACTTAAGTCGGCATTGTGCCTTTTGTATTAAATTCGGATGCAATATCTGTGTTTCATCGTCAATAAGACGGTCCAAGGTATACAGTAAACCTGAAGTGAAGCAACTGAATCTAAAACTGGACTCACAGGAGAGGTTCAAATCATAGAAAGTTAGAGTGTCACTCTTCTTGTACTTAAGTCGGCATTGTGCCTTTTGTATTAAATTCGGATGCAATTTCTGTGTTTCATCGTCAATAAGAAGGCCAAGGGATACAGTAAACCTGAAGTGAAGCATCGTAATCTAAAACTGGACTCACAGGAGAGATTCAAATCATAGAAAGTTAGAGTGTCAGTACTCTTGTACTTAAGTCGGCATGTGCTTTTGTATTAAATTCCGATGCAATTTCTGTGTTTCTTCGTCAATAAGAAGGTCCAAGGGATACAGTAAACCTGAAGTGAAGCATCGGAATCTAAAACTGGACTCACAGGAGAGGTTCAAATCATAGGAAGTTAGAGTGTCCGTTCTTTTGTACTGAAGACGGCATTGTGCCTTTTGTATTAAATTCGGATGCAATTTCTGTGTTTCATCGTCAATAAGAAGGTCCAAGGCATACAGTAATCCTGAAGTGAAGCATCGGTATCTAAAACCGGACTCTCAGGAGAGGTTCAAATCATACAGAGTTAGAGTGTCATTCCTCTTGTACTTAAGTCGGCATTGTGCCTTTTGTATTAAATTCGGATGCAATTTCTGTGTTTCATCGTCACTAAGAAGGTCCAAGGGATACAGTAAACCTGAAATGAAGCATCGCAAACCAAAACTGGACTCACAGGAGAGGTTCAAATCGTAGAAAATTAGAGTGTCAGTCCTCTTGTACTTAAGTCGGCATTGCGTCTTTTGTATTAAATTCGGATGCAATTTCTGTGTTTCATCGTCAATACGAAGGTCCAAGGGATACAGTAAACCTGAAGTGAAGCATCGGAATCTAAAACTGGACTCAGAGGAGAGGTTCAAACCATAGAAAGTTAGAGTGTCAGTACTCTTGTACTTAAGTCGGCATGTGCCTTTTGTATTAAATTCGGATGCAATTTCTGTGTTTCATCGTCAATAAGAAGGTCCAAGGGATTCAGTAAACCTGAAGTGAAGCATCGGAATCTAAAACTGGACTCACAGGAGAGGTTCAGATCACAGAAAGTTAGAGTGCCAGTACTCTTGTACTTAAGTCGGCATGTGCCTTTTGTATTAAATTCACATGCAATTTCTGTGTTTCATCGTCAATAAGAAGGTCCAAGGGATACAGTAAACCTGAAGTGAAGCATCGGAATCTAAAACTGGACTCACAGGAGACGTTCAAATCATAGAAAGTTAGAGTGTCAGTCCTCTTGCACTTAAGTCGGCATTGTGCCTTTTGTATTAAATTCGGATGGAATTTCTGTGTTTAATCGTCAATAATAGGGTCCAAGGGATACAGTAAACCTGAAGTGAAGCATCGGAATCAAAAACTGGACTCACAGGAGAGGTTCAAATCATAGAAAATTAGAGTGTCAGTCCTCATGTACTTAAGTCGGCATTGTGCCTTTTGTATTAAATTCGGATGCAATTACTGTGTGTCATCGTCAATAAGAAGGTCCAAGGGATACAATAAAACTGAAGTGAAGCATAGGAATCCAAAACTGGACTCACAGGAGAGGTTCAAATGATAGAAAGTTAGAGTCTCAGTCCTCTTGTACTTAAGTAGGCATTGTGCCTTTTGTCTTAAATTCGGATGCAATTTCTGTGTTTCATTGTCAATTAGAAGGTCCAAGGGATACAGTAAACCTGAAGTGAAGCGTCGGAATCTAGGTCTGGACTCACAGGTGAGGTTCAAATCATAGAAAGTTAGTGTGTCAGTCCTCTTGTACTTAAGTCGGCATTGTGCCTTTTGTATTAAATTCGGATGCGATTTCTGTGTTTCATCGTCAATAAGAATTTCCAAGGGATACAGTAAACATGAATGGAAGCATCGGAATCAAAAACTGGACTCTCAGGAGAGGTTCAAATCATACAGAGTTAGAGTGTCAGTCCTTTTGTACTTGAGTCGGCATTGTGCCTATTGTATTAAATTCTGATGCAATTTCTGTGTTTCATCGTCTATAAGAAAGTCCTAGGGACTCAGTAAATATGAACTGAAGCATCGGAAGCTGGAATTGGACTCACAGGAGAGGTTCAAATCATAGATAGTTCGAGTGTCAGTACTCTTGTACTTAAGTTGGCATTGTGCCTTTTGTATTAAAATCGGATGCAATGTCCGTGTCTAATCGTCAATAAGAGGGTCCAAGAGATACAGTAAACCTGAAGTGAAGCGTCGGAATCTAAAACGGGACTCACTGGAGAGGTTCAAATCATAGAATGTTACAGTGTCAGTCCTCTTGTACTTAAGTCGGCATTGTGCCTTTTGTATTAAATTCGGATGCAATTACTTTGTTTCATCGTCAATAAGGAGTTCCAAGGGATACAATAAACCTGAAGTGAAGCATAGGAATCTAAAACTGGACTCACAGGAGAGGTTCAAATGACAGAAAGTTAGAGTGTCAGTCCTCTTGTACTTAAGTCGGCATTGTGCATTTTGTCTTAATTTCGGATGCAATTTCTGTGTTTCATCGTCAATAAGAGGGTCCAAGGGATACAGTAAACCTGAAGTGAAGCGGCGGAATCTAAGTCTGGACTCACAGGAGAGGTTCAAATCATAGAAAGTTAGTGTGTCAGTCCTCTTGTACTTAAGACGGCATTGTGCCTTTTGTATTAAATTCGGATGCAATTTCTGCGTTTCATCGTCAATAAGAAGGTCCAAGGGATACAGTAAACCTGAAGTGAGGCATCGGAATCTAAAACTGGACTCACAGGAGAGGTTCAAATCATGGAAAGTTAGAGTGTCATCCGCTTGTACTTAAGTCAGCATTGTGCCTTTTGTATTAAAATCGGATGCAATTTCTGTGCTTCATCGTCAATAAGAAGGCCGAAGGTATACAGTAAACCTGAAGTGAAGCATCGGAATCTAAATCTGCACTCACAGGAATGGTTCAAATCATAGAAAGTTAGAGTGTCAGTCCTATTGTACTTCAGGCCGCATTGTGCATTTGGTATAAAATTCGGATGCAATTTCTCTGTTTCATCGTCAGTAAGAACGTCCAAGGGATACAGTAAACCTGAAGTGAAGCATCGGACTCAAAAACTGGACTCACAGGTGAGGTTCAAATCATAGAGAGTTAGAGTGTCATTCCTCTTGTACTTAAGTCGGCATTGTGCCTTTTGTATTAAATTCGGATGCAATATCTGTGTTTCATCGTCAATAAGACGGTCCAAGGTATACAGTAAACCTGAAGTGAAGCAACTGAATCTAAGACTGGACTCACAGGAGAGGTTCAAATCATAGAAAGTTAGAGTGTCACTCTTCTTGTACTTAAGTCGGCATTGTGCCTTTTGTATTAAATTCGGATGCAATTTCTGTGTTTCATCGTCAATAAGAAGGCCAAGGGATACAGTAAACCTGAAGTGAAGCATCGTAATCTAAAACTGGACTCACAGGAGAGATTCAAATCATAGAAAGTTAGAGTGTCAGTACTCTTGTACTTAAGTCGGCATGTGCTTTTGTATTAAATTCCGATGCAATTTCTGTGTTTCTTCGTCAATAAGAAGGTCCAAGGGATACAGTAAACCTGAAGTGAAGCATCGGAATCTAAAACTGGACTCACAGGAGAGGTTCAAATCATAGGAAGTTAGAGTGTCCGTTCTTTTGTACTGAAGACGGCATTGTGCCTTTTGTATTAAATTCGGATGCAATTTCTGTGTTTCATCGTCAATAAGAAGGTCCAAGGCATACAGTAATCCTGAAGTGAAGCATCGGTATCTAAAACCGGACTCTCAGGAGAGGTTCAAATCATACAGAGTTAGAGTGTCATTCCTCTTGTACTTAAGTCGGCATTGTGCCTTTTGTATTAAATTCGGATGCAATTTCTGTGTTTCATCGTCAATAAAAAAGGTCCAAGTGATACAGTAAACCTGAAGTGAAGCATCGGAATCTGAAACGGGACTCACAATAGAGGTTCAAATCATAGAAAGTTAGAGTGTCAGTCTTCTTGTACTTAAGTCGGCATTGTGCCTTTTGTATTAAATTCGGATGCAATTTCTGTTTTTCATCGTCAATAATAGGGTCCAAGGTATACAGTAAACCTGAAGTGAAGCATCGGAATCTAAAACAGGACTCACAGGAGAAGTTCAAATCATAGAAAATTAGAGTGTCAGTCCTCTTGTCCTTAGGTCGGCATTGTGCCTTTTGTATTAAATTCGGATGCAATTACTGTGTGTCATCGTCAATCAGAAGGTCCAAGGGATACAATAAATCTGAAGTGAAGCATAGGAATCTAAAACTGGACTGACAGGAGAGGTTCAAATAATAGAAAGTTAGAGTGTCAGTCATCTTGTACTTAAGTCGGCATTGTGCCTTTTGTATTAAATTCGGATGCAATTTCTGTGTTTCATCGTCAATAAGAAGGTCCAAGGGATACAGTAAACCTGAAGTGAAGCATCGGAATCTCAGACTGGATTCACAGGAGAGGTTCAAATCATAGAAAGTTAGAGTGTCAGTCCTCTTGTACTTAAGTCGGCATTGTGCATTTTGTATTAAATTCGGATGCAATTTCTGTGTTTCATCGTCATTAAGAAGGTCCAAGGGATACAGTAAACCTGAAGTGAAGCATCGCAATCCAAAACTGGACTCACAGGAGAGGTTCAAATCATAGAAAGTTAGAGTGTCAGTCCTCTTGTACTTAAGTCGGCATTGTGCCTTTTGTATTAAATTCGGATGCAATTTCTGTGTTTCATCGTCAATAAGAAGGTCCAAGGGATACAGTAAACCCGAAGTGAAGCATCGGAATCTAAAACTGGACTCACAGGAGAGGTTGAAATCATAGAAAGTTAGAGTGTCAGTACTCTTGTACTTAAGTCGGCATGTGCATTTTGCATTAAATTCAGATGCAATTTCTGTGTTTCATCGTCAATAAGAAGGTCCAAGGGATACAGTAAACCTGAATTGAAGCATCGGAATCTAAAACTGGACTCACAGGAGAGGTTCAAATCATAGAAAGTTAGAGTGTCAGTCCTCGTGTACTTAAGTCGGCATTGTGCCTTTTGTATGAAATTCGGATGGAATTTCTATGTTTCATCATCAAAACGAAGGTCCAAGGCATACAGTAATCCTGAAGTGAAGCATCGGAATCTAAAACTTGACTTTCAGGAGAGGTTCAAATCATAGAAATTTAGAGTGTCAGTACTCTTGTACTTAAGTCGGCATTGTGCCTTTTGTATTAAATTCGGATGCAATTACTGTGTGTCATCGTCAATAAGAAGGTCTAAGGGATACAATAAACCTGAAGTGAAGCATGGGAATCTAAAACTGGACTCACAGGAGAGGTTGAAATGACAGAAAGTTAGAGTGTCAGTCCTCTTGTACTTAAGTCGGCATTGTGACTTTTGTATTAAATTCGGATGCAATTTCTGCGTTTCATCGTCAATAAGAATGTCCAAGGGATACAGTAAACCTGAAGTGAAGCATCGGAATCTAAAACTGGACTCTCAGGGGAGGTTCAAATCATACAGAGTTAGAGTGTCAGTCCTCTTGTACTTAAGTCGGCATTGTGCCTATTGTATTAAATTCGGATGCAATTTCTGTGTTTCATCGTCAATAAGAAAGTCCAAGGGACTCACTAAACCTGAAGTGAAGCATCGGAAGCTAAAATTGGACTCACAGGAGAGGTTCAAATCACAGAAAGTTCGAGTGTCAGTACTCTTGTACTTAAGTCGGCATTGTGCCTCTTGTATTAAAATCGGATGCAATTTCTGTGTTTAATCGTCAATAAGAAGGTCCAAGAGATACAGTAAACCTGAAGTGAAGCGTCGGAATCTAAATCGGGACTCACTGGAGAGGTTCAAATCATAGAATGTTAGAGTGTCAGTCCTCTTGTACTTAAGTCGGCATTGTGCCTTTTGTATTAAATTCGGATGCGATTTCTGTGTCTCATCGTCAATAAGAGTTTCCAAGGGATACAGTAAATCTGAGGTGAAGCATCGGAATCCAAAACTGGACTCACAGGAGAGGTTCAAATCATAAAAAAGTTAGAGTGTCAGTCCTCTTGTACTTAAGTCGGCATTGTGCCTATTGTATTAAATTCGGATGCGATTTCTGTGTTTCATCGTCAATAAGAAGGTCCAAGGGATACAGTAAACCTGAAGTGAAGCATCGCTATCTAAAACTGGACTCACAGGAGAAGTTCAAATCATAGAAAGTTAGAGTGTCAGTACTCTTGTACCTAAGTCGGCATGTGCCTTTTGTATTAAATTCAGATGCAATTTCTGTGTTTCATCGTCAATAACAAGGTCCAAGGGATACAGTAAACCTGAAGTGAAGCATCGGAATCTAAAACTGGACTCACAGGAGATTTTCAAATCATAGAAAGTTAGGGTGTCAGTCCTCTTGTACTTAAGTCGGCATTGTGCCTTTTGTATGAAATTCGGATGGAATTTCTATGTTACATCATCAATACGAAGGTCCAAGGCATACAGTAATCCTGAAGTGAAGCATCGGAATCTAAAACTGTACTCTCAGGAGAGGTTCAAATCATAGAAATTTAGAGTGTCAGTCCTCTTGTACTTAAGTCGGCATTGTGCTTTTTGTATTAAATTCGGATGCAATTACTGTGTGTCATCGTCAATAAGAAGGTCTAAGGGATACAATAAACCTGAAGTGAAGCATAGGGATCTAAAACTGGACTCAAAGGAAAGGTTCAAATGATAGAAAGTTAGAGTGTCAGTCCTCTTGTACTTAAGTCGGCATTGTGACTTTTGTATTAAGTTCGGATGCAATTTCAGTGTTTCATCGTCAATAAGAATGTCCAAGGGATACAGTCAACCTGAAGTGAAGCATCGGAATCTAAAACTGGACTCTCAGGGGAGGTTCAAATCATACAGAGTTAGAGTGTCAGTCCTCTTGTACTTAAGTCGGCATTGTGCCTATTGTATTAAATTCGGATGCAATTTCTGTGTTTCATCGTCAATAAGAAAGTCCTAGGGACTCAGTAAATCTGAAGTGAAGCTTCGGAAGCTCAAATTGGACTCACAGGAGAGGTTCAAATCATAGATAGTTCGAGTGTCAGTACTCTTGTACTTAAGTCGGCATTGTGCCTTTTGTATTAAAATCGGATGCAATTTCTGTGTTTAATCGTCAATGAGAAGGTCCAAGAGATACAGTAAACCTGAAGTGAAGCGACGGAATCTAAAACGGGACTCACTGGAGAGGTTCAAATCATAGAATGTTAGAGAGTCAGTCCTCCTGTACTTAAGTCGGCATTGTGCCTTTTGTATTGAATTCGAATGCTACTTCTGTGTTTCGTCGTCAATAAAAAGGTCCAAGTGATACAGTAAAGCTGAAGTGAAGCATCGGAATCTAAAACTGGACTCGCAGGAGAGGTTCAAATGATAGAAAGTTAGAGTGTCAGTCCTCATGTACTTAAGTCGGCAGTGTGCATTTGGTCTTAAATTCGGATGCAATTTCTGTGTTTCATCGTCAATAAGAAGGTCCAAGGGATACAGTAAACCTGAAGTGAAGCGTCGGAATCTAAGTCTGGACTCACAGGAAAGGTTCAAATCATAGAAAATTAGTGTGTCCGTCCTCTTGTACTTAAGACGGCATTGTGCCTTTTGTATTAAATTCGGATGCAATTTCTGCGTTTCATCGTCAATAAGAAGGTCCAAGGGATACAGTAAACCTGAAGTAAAGCATCGGAATCTAAAATTGCACTCACAGGAGAGGTTGAAATCATCGAAAGTTAGAGTGTCATTCACTTGTACTTAAGTCACCATTGTGCCTTTTGTATTAAAATCGGATGCAATTTCTGTGCTTCATCGTCAATAAGAAGGCCGAAGGTATACAGTAAACCTGAAGTGAAGCATCGGAATCTAAAACTGCACTCGCAGGAGTGGTTCAAATCATAGAAGGTTAGAGTGTCAGTCCTATTGTACTTCAGGCCGCATTGTGCATTTCGTATTAAATTCGGATGCAATTTCTGTGTTTCATCGTCAGTAAGAATGTCCAAGGGATACAGTAAACCTGAAGTGAAGCATCCGAATCTAAAACTGGACGCACAGGAGAGGTTTAAATCATAGAAAGTTAGAGTGTCAGTCCTCTTGTACTTAAGTCGGCATTGTGCCTTTTGTATTAAATTCGGATGCAATTTCTGTGTTTCATCGTCAATAAGACGGTCCAAGGGATACAGTAAACCTGAAGTGAAGCATCGGCATCTGAAACTGGACTCACAGGAGAGGTTCAAATCATAGAAAGTTAGAGTGTCAGTCCTCTTGTACTTAAGTCGGCATTGTGCCTTTTGTATTAAATTCGGATGCAATTTCGGTGTTTCATCGTCAATAAGAAGGTCTAAGGGATACAATAAACCTGAAGTGAAGCATAGGAATCTAAAACTGGACTCACAGGAGAGGTTGAAATGACAGAAAGTTAGAGTGTCAGTCCTCTTGTACTTACGTCGGCATTGTGACTTTTGTATTAAATTCGGATGCAATTTCTGTGTTTCATCGTCAATAAGAATGTCCAAGGGATACAGTAAACCTGAAGTGAAGCATCGGAATCTAAAACTGGACTCTCAGGGGAGGTTCAAATCATACAGAGTTAGAGTGTCAGTCCTCTCGTACTTAAGTCGGCATTGTGCCTATTGTATTAAATTCGGATGCAATTTCTGTGTTTCATCGTCAATAAGAAAGTCCAAGGGACTCAGTAAACCTGAAGTGAAGCATCGGAAGCTAAAATTGGACTCACAGGAGAGGTTCAAATCAAAGAAAGTTCGAGTGTCAGTACTCTTGTACTTAAGTCGGCATTGTGCCTTTTGTATTAAAATCGGATGCAATTTCTGTGTTTCATCGTCAATAAGAAAGTCCTAGGGACTCAGTAAATCTGAAGTGAAGCTTCGGAAGCTCAAATTGGACTCACAGGAGAGGTTCAAATCATAGATAGTTCGAGTGTCAGTACTCTTGTACTTAAGTCGGCATTGTGCCTTTTGTATTAAAATCGGATGCAATTTCTGTGTTTAATCGTCAATGAGAAGGTCCAAGAGATACAGTAAACCTGAAGTGAAGCGACGGAATCTAAAACGGGACTCACTGGAGAGGTTCAAATCATAGAATGTTAGAGAGTCAGTCCTCCTGTACTTAAGTCGGCATTGTGCCTTTTGTATTGAATTCGAATGCTACTTCTGTGTTTCGTCGTCAATAAAAAGGTCCAAGTGATACAGTAAAGCTGAAGTGAAGCATCGGAATCTAAAACTGGACTCGCAGGAGAGGTTCAAATGATAGAAAGTTAGAGTGTCAGTCCTCATGTACTTAAGTCGGCAGTGTGCATTTGGTCTTAAATTCGGATGCAATTTCTGTGTTTCATCGTCAATAAGAAGGTCCAAGGGATACAGTAAACCTGAAGTGAAGCGTCGGAATCTAAGTCTGGACTCACAGGAAAGGTTCAAATCATAGAAAATTAGTGTGTCCGTCCTCTTGTACTTAAGACGGCATTGTGCCTTTTGTATTAAATTCGGATGCAATTTCTGCGTTTCATCGTCAATAAGAAGGTCCAAGGGATACAGTAAACCTGAAGTAAAGCATCGGAATCTAAAATTGCACTCACAGGAGAGGTTGAAATCATCGAAAGTTAGAGTGTCATTCACTTGTACTTAAGTCACCATTGTGCCTTTTGTATTAAAATCGGATGCAATTTCTGTGCTTCATCGTCAATAAGAAGGCCGAAGGTATACAGTAAACCTGAAGTGAAGCATCGGAATCTAAAACTGCACTCGCAGGAGTGGTTCAAATCATAGAAGGTTAGAGTGTCAGTCCTATTGTACTTCAGGCCGCATTGTGCATTTCGTATTAAATTCGGATGCAATTTCGGTGTTTCATCGTCAATAAGAAGGTCTAAGGGATACAATAAACCTGAAGTGAAGCATAGGAATCTAAAACTGGACTCAAAGGAAAGGTTCAAATGATAGAAATTTAGAGTGTCAGTCCTCTTGTACTTAAGTCGACATTGTGACTTATGTATTAAATTCGGATGCAATTTCTGTGTTTCATCGTCAATAAGAATGTCCAAGGGATACAGTCAACCTGAAGTGAAGCATCGGAATCTAAAACTGGACTCTCAGGGGAGGTTCAAATCATACAGAGTTAGAGTGTCAGTCCCCTTGTACTTAAGTCGGCATTGTGCCTATTGTATTAAATTCGGATGCAATTTCTGTGTTTCATCGTCAATAAGAAAGTCCTAGGGACTCAGTAAATCTGAAGTGAAGCTTCGGAAGCTAAAATTGGACTCACAGGAGAGGTTCAAATCATAGATATTTCGAGTGTCAGTACTCTTGTACTTAAGTCGGCATTGTGCCTTTTGTACTAAAATCGGATGCAATTTCTGTGTTTAATCGTTAATAAGAAGGTCCAAGAGATACAGTAAACCTGAAGTGAAGCGACGGAATCTAAAACGGGACTCACTGGAGAGGTTCAAATCATAGAATGTTAGAGTGTCAGTCCTCCTGTACTTAAGTCGGCCTTGTGCCTTTTGTATTGAATTCGAATGCTACTTCTGTGTTTCGTCGTCAATAAAAAGGTCCAAGTGATACAGTAAAGCTGAAGTGAAGCATCGGAATCTAAAACTGGACTCACTGGAGAGGTTCAAATCATAGAATGTTAGAGTGTCAGTCATCTTGTACTTAAGTCGGCATTGTGCCTTTTGTATTAAATTCGGATGCGATTTCTGTGTTTCATCGTCAATAAGAATTTCCAAGGGATGCAGTAAATCTGAAGTGAAGCATCGGAATCCAAAACTGGACTCACAGGAGAGGTTCAAATCATAAAAAAGTTAGAGTGTCAGTCCTCTTGTACTTAAGTCGGCATTGTGCCTATTGTATTAAATTCGGATGCAATTTCTGTGTTTCATCGTCAATAAGAAGGTCCAAGGGATACAGTAAACCTAAAGTGAAGCATCGCAATCTAAAACTGGACTCACAGGAGAAGTTCAAATCATAGAAAGTTAGAGTGTCAGTACTCTTGTACTTAAGTCGGCATGTGCTTTTTGTATTAAATTCAGATGCAATTTCTGTGTTTCATCGTCAATAACAAGGTCCAAGGGATACAGTAAACCTGAAGTGAAGCATCGGAATCTAAAACTGGACTCACAGGAGATTTTCAAATCATAGAAAGTTAGAGTGTCAGTCCTCTTGTACTTAAGTCGGCATTGTGCCTTTTGTATGAAATTCGGATGGAATTTATATGTTACATCATCAATACGAAGGTCCAAGGCATACAGTAATCCTGAAGTGAAGCATCGGAATCTAAAACTGTACTCTCAGGAGAGGTTCAAGTCATAGAAATTTAGAGTGTCAGTCCTCTTGTACTTAAGTCGGCATTGTGCCTTTTGTATTAAATTCGGATGCAATTACTGTGTGTCATCGTCAATAAGAAGGTCTAAGGGATACAATAAACCTGAAGTGAAGCATAGGAATCTAAAACTGGACACAAAGGAAAGGTTCAAATGATAGAAAGTTAGAGTGTCAGTCCTCTTGTACTTAAGTCGACATTGTGACTTTTGTATTAAATTCGGATGCAATTTCTGTGTTTCATCGTCAATAAGAATGTCCAAGGGATACAGTCAACCTGAAGTGAAGCATCGGAATCTAAAACTGGACTCTCAGGGGAGGTTCAAATCATACAGAGTTAGAGTGTCAGTCCTCTTGTACTTAAGTCGGCATTGTGCCTATTGTATTAAATTCGGATGCAATTTCTGTGTTTCATCGTCAATAAGAAAGTCCTAGGGACTCAGTAAATCTGAAGTGAAGCTTCGGAAGCTAAAATTGGACTCACAGGAGAGGTTCAAATCATAGATATTTCGAGTGTCAGTACACTTGTACTTAAGTCGGCATTGTGCCTTTTGTATTAAAATCGGATGCAATTTCTGTGTTTAATCGACAATAAGAAGGTCCAAGAGATACAGTAAACCTGAAGTGAAGCGACGGAATCTAAAACGGGACTCACTGGAGAGGTTCAAATCATAGAATGTTAGAGTGTCAGTCCTCCTGTACTTAAGTCGGCATTGTGGCTTTTGTATTGAATTCGAATCCTACTTCTGTGTTTCGTCATCAGTAAAAAGGTCCAAGTGATACAGTAAAGCTGAAGTGAAGCATCGGAATCTAAAACTGGACTCACAGGAGAGGTTCAAATGATAGAAAGTTAGAGTGTCAGTCCTCTTGCACTTAAGTCGGCATTGTGCATTTTGTCTTAAATTCGGATGCAATTTCTGTGTTTCATCGTCAATAAGAAGGTCCAAGGGATACAGTAAACCTGAAGTGAAGCGTCGGGATCTAAGTCTGGACTCACAGGAGAGGTTCAAATCATAGAAAATTAGTGTGTCCGTCCTCTTGTACTTAAGACGGCATTGTGCCTTTTGTATTAAATTCGGATGCAATTTCTGCGTTTCATCGTCAATAAGAAGGTCCAAGGGATACAGTAAACCTGAAGTGAAGCATCGGAATCTAAAATTGGACTCACAGGAGAGGTTCAAATCATCGAAAGTTAGAGTGTCATTCGCTTGTACTTAAGTCACCATTGTGCCTTTTGTATTAAAATCGGATGCAATTTCTGTGCTTCATCGTCAATAAGAAGGCCGAAGGTATACAGTAAACCTGAAGTGAAGCATCGGAATCTAAAACTGCACTCACAGGAGTGGTTCAAATCATAGAAGGTTAGAGTGTCAGTCCTATTGTACTTCAGGCCGCATTGTGCATTTCGTATTAAATTCGGATGCAATTTCTGTGTTTCATCGTCAATAAGAAGGTCCAAGGGATACAGTAAACCTGAAGTGACGCATCGGCATCTGAAACTGGACTCACAGGAGAGGTTCAAATCATAGAAAGTTAGAGTGTCAGTCCTCTTGTACTTAAGTCGGCATTGCGCCTTTTGTATTAAATTCGGATGCAATTTCGGTGTTTCATCGTCAATAAGAAGGTGCAATGGGATACAGTAAACCTGAAGTGAAGCATCGCAACGCAAAACTGGACTCGCTGGAGAGGTTCAAATCATAGAAAGTTAGAGTGTCAGTCCTCTTGTACTTAAGTCGGCATTGTGCCTTTTGTATTAAATTCGGATGCAATTTCTGTGTTTCATCGTCAATAAGAAGGTCCAAGGGATACAGTAAACCTGAAGTGAAGCATCGGAATCTAAAACTGGACTCACAGGAGAGGTTCAAATCACAGAAATTTAGAGTGTCAGTACTCGTGTACATAAGTCGGCATGTGCCCTTTGTGTTAAATTCACATGCAATTTCTGTGTTTCATCGTCAATAAGAAGGTCCAAGGGATACAGTAAACCTGAAGTGAAGCATCGGAATCTAAAACTGGACTCACAGGAGAGGTTCAAATCATAGAAAGTTAGAGTGTCAGTCCTCTTGTACTTAAGTCGGCATTGTGCATTTTGTATTAAATTCGGATGCAATTTCTGTGTTTCATCGTCAATAAGAAAGTCCAAGGGATACAGTAAACCTGAAGTGAAGCATCGGAATCTAAAACTGGACTCTCAGGAGAGGTTCAAATCATACAGAGTTAGAGTGTCAGTCCTCTTGCACTTAAGTCGGCATTGTGAATATTGTATTAAATTCGAATGCAATTTCTGTGTTTCATCGTCAATAAGAAAGTCCAAGGGACTCAGTAAACCTGAAGTGAAGCATCGGAAGCTAAAATTGGACTCACAGGAGTGGTTCAAATCATAGAAAGTTCGAGTGTCAGTCCTCTTGTACTTAAGTCGGCATTGTGCATTTTGTCTTAAATTCGGATGCAATTTCTGTGCTTCATCGTCAATAAGAAGGCCGAAGGTATACAGTAAACCTGAAGTGAAGCATCGGAATCTAAAACTGGACTCTCACTAGAGGTTCAAATCATACAGAGTTAGAGTGTCAGTCCTCTTGTACTTAAGTCGGCATTGTGCATTTTGTCTTAAATTCGGATGCAATTTCTGTGTTTCATCGTCAATAAGAAGGTCCAAGGGATACAGTAAACCTGAAGTGAAGCGTCGGAATCTAAGTCTGGACTCACAGGAGAGGTTCAAATCATAGAAAATTAGTGTGTCCGTCCTCTTGTGCTTAAGACGGCATTGTGCCTTTTGCATTAAATTCGGATGCAATTTCTGCGTTTCATTGTCAATAAGAAGGTCCAAGGGATACAGTAAACCTGAAGTGAAGCATCGGAATCTAAAATTGTACTCACAGGAGAGGTTCCAATCATCGAAAGTTAGAGTGTCATTCGCTTGTACTTAAGTCACCATTGTGCCTTTTGTATTAAAATCGGATGCAATTTCTGTGCTTCATCGTCAATAAGAAGGCCGAAGGTATACAGTAAACCTGAAGTGAAGCATCGGAATCTAAAACTGCACTCACAGGAGTGGTTCAAATCATAGAAGGTTAGAGTGTCAGTCCTATTGTACTTCAGGCCGCATTGTGCATTTCTTATTAAATTCGGATGCAATTTCTGTGTTTTATCGTCAATCAGTAGGTCCAAGGGATACAGTAAACCTGAAGTGAAGCATCGGCATCTGAAACTGGACTCACAGGAGAGGTTCAAATCATAGAAACTTAGAGTGTCAGTCCTCTTGTACTTAAGTCGGCATTGTGCCTTTTGTATTAAATTCGGATGCAATTTCGGTGTTTCATCGTCAATAAGAAGGTCCAATGGGATACAGTAAACCTGAAGTGAAGCATCGCAATGCAAAACTGGACTCGCGGGAGAGGTTCAAATCATAGAAAGTTAGAGTGTCAGTCCTCTTGTACTCAAGTCGGCATTGTGGCTTTTGTATTAAATTCGGATGCAATTTCTGTGTTTCATCGTCAATAAGAAGGTCCAAGGGATTCAGTAAACCTGAAGTGAAGCATCGGAATCTAAAACTGGACTCACAGGAGAGGTTCAAATCACAGAAAGTTAGAGTGTCAGTACTCTTGTACTTAAGTCGGCATGTGCCTTTTGTATTAAATTCACATGCAATTTCTGTGTTTCATCGTCAATAAGAAGGTCCAAGGGATACAGTAAACCTGAAGTGAAGCATCGGAATCTAAAACTGGACTCACAGGAGATGTTCAAATCATAGAAAGTTAGAGTGTCAGTCCTCTTGTACTTAAGTCGGCATTGTGCATTTTGTCTTAAATTCGGATGCAATTTCTGTGCTTCATCGTCAATAAGAAGGCCGAAGGTATACAGTAAACCTGAAGTGAAGCTTCGGAATCTAAAACTGGACTCTCACTAGAGGTTCAAATCATACAGAGTTAGAGTGTCAGTCCTTTTGTACTTAAGTCGGCATTGTGCCTATTGTATTAAATTTGGATGCAATTTCTGTGTTTCATCGTCAATAAGAAAGTCCAAGGGACTCAGTAAACCTGAAGTGAAGCATCGGTATCTAAAACTGGACTCACAGGAGAGGTTCAAATCATCGAAAGTTTGAGTGTCATTCGCTTGTACTTAAGTCAGCATTGTGCCTTTTGTATTAAAATCGGATGCAATTTCTGTTTTTCATCGTCAATAAGAAGGCCTAAGGTATACAGTAAACCTGAAGTGAAGCATCGGAATCTAAAACTGCACTCACAGGAGTGGTTCAAATCATAGAAGGTTAGAGTGTCAGTCCTATTGTACTTCAGGCCGCATTGTGCATTTTGTATTAAATTCGGATCCACATTCTGTGTTTCATCGTCAGTAAGAACGTCCAAGGGATACAGCAAACCTGAAGTGAAGCTTCAGAATCTAAAACTGGACTCACAGGAGAGGTTCAAATCACAGAAAGTTAGAGTGTCAGTCCTCTTGTACTTAAGTCGGCATTGTGCCTTTTGAATTTAATTCGGATGCAATTACTTTGTGTCATCGTCAATAAGAAGGTCTAAGGGATACAATAAACCTGAAGTGAAGCTTAGGAATCTAAAACTGGACTCACAGGAGAGGTTCAAATCATAGAAAGTTAGAGTGTCAGTCCTCTTGTACTTAAGTCGGCATTGTTCATTTTGTATTAAATTCGGATGCAATTTCTGTGTTTCATCGTCAATAAGAAGGTCCAAGGGATACAGTAAACCTGAAGTGAAGCATCGGAATCTAAAACTGGACTCACAGGAGCGGTTCAAATCACAGAAATTTAGAGTGTCAGTACTCTTGTACTTAAGTCGGCGTGTGCCTTTTGTGTTAAATTCACATGCAATTTCTGTGTTTCATCGTCAATAAGAAGGTCCAAGGGATACAGTAAACCTGAAGTGAAGCATCGGAATCCAAAACTGGACTCACAGGAGAGGTTCAAATCATAGAAAGTTAGAGTGTCAGTCCTCTTGTACTTAAGTCGGCATTGTGCCTTTTGTATTAAATTCGGATGGAATTTCTGTGTTTCATCGTCAATAAGATGGTCCAAGGCATACAGTAATCCTGAAGTGAAGCATCGGAATCTAAAACTGGACTCTCAGGAGAGGTTCAAATCATAGAAAATTAGAGTGTCAGTCCTCTTGTACTTAAGTCGGCATTGTGCCTTTTGTATTTAATTCGGATGCAATTACTGTGTGTCATCGTCAATAAGAAGGTCTAAGGGATTCAATAAACCTGAAGTGAAGCTTAGGAATCTAAAACTGGACTCACAGGAGAGGTTCAAATCATAGAAGTTAGAGTGTCAGTCCTCTTGTACTTAAGTCGGCATTGTGCATTTTGTATTAAATTCGGATCCACATTCTGTGTTTCATCGTCAGTAAGAACGTCCAAGGGATACAGCAAACCTGAAGTGAAGCTTCAGAATCTAAAACTGGACTCACAGGAGAGGTTCAAATCACAGAAAGTTAGAGTGTCAGTCCTCTTGTACTTAAGTCGGCATTGTGCCTTTTGTATTTAATTCGGATGCAATTACTGTGTGTCATCGTCAATAAGAAGGTCTAAGGGATACAATAAACCTGAAGTGAAGCTTAGGAATCTAAAACTGGACTCACAGGAGAGGTTCAAATCATAGAAAGTTAGAGTGTCAGTCCTCTTGTACTTAAGTCGGCATTGTTCATTTTGTATTAAATTCGGATGCAATTTCTGTGTTTCATCGTCAATAAGAAGGTCCAAGGGAGACAGTAAACCTGAAGTGAAGCATCGGAATCTAAAACTGGACTCACAGGAGCGGTTCAAATCACAGAAATTTAGAGTGTCAGTACTCTTGTACTTAAGTCGGCATGTGCCTTTTGTGTTAAATTCACATGCAATTTCTGTGTTTCATCGTCAATAAGAAGGTCCAAGGGATACAGTAAACCTGAAGTGAAGCATCGGAATCCAAAACTGGACTCACAGGAGAGGTTCAAATCATAGAAAGTTAGAGTGTCAGTCCTCTTGTACTTAAGTCGGCATTGTGCCTTTTGTATTAAATTCGGATGGAATTTCTGTGTTTCATCGTCAATAAGATGGTCCAAGGCATACAGTAATCCTGAAGTGAAGCATCGGAATCTAAAACTGGACTCTCAGGAGAGGTTCAAATCATAGAAAATTAGAGTATCAGTCCTCTTGTACTTAAGTCGGCATTGTGCCTTTTGTATTTAATTCGGATGCAATTACTGTGTGTCATCGTCAATAAGAAGGTCTAAGGGATACAATAAACCTGAAGTGAAGCTTAGGAATCTAAAACTGGACTCACAGGAGAGGTTCAAATCATAGAAAGTTAGAGTGTCAGTCCTCTTGTACTTAAGTCGGCATTGTTCATTTTGTATTAAATTCGGATGCAATTTCTGTGTTTCATCGTCAATAAGAAGGACCAAGGGATACAGTAAACTTGAAGTGAAGCATCGGAATCTAAAACTGGACTCACAGGAGAGGTTCAAATCATCGAAAGTTTGAGTGTCATTCGCTTGTACTTAAGTCAGCATTGTGCCTTTTGTATTAAAATCGGATGCAATTTCTGTGTTTCATCGTCAATAAGAAGGACCAAGGGACACAGTAAACCTGAAGTGAAGCATCGCAATCCAAAACTGGACTCACAGGAGAGGTTCAAATCATAGAAAGTTAGAGTGTCAGTCATCTTGTACTTAACTCGCCATTGTGCCTCTTGTATTAAATTCGGATGCAATTTCAGTGTCTCATCGTCAATAAGAAGGTCCAAGGGATTCAGTAAACCTGAAGTGAAGCATCGGAATCTAAAACTGGACTCACAGGAGAGGTTCAAATCACAGAACGTTAGAGTGTCAGTACTCTTGTACTTAAGTCGGCATGTGGCTTTTGTATTAAATTCACATGCAATTTCTGTGTTTCATCGTCAATAAGAAGGTCCAAGGGATACAGTAAACCTGAAGTGAAGCATCGGAATCTAAAACTGGACTCACAGGAGATGTTCAAATCATAGAAAGTTAGAGTGTCAATCCTCTTGTACTTAAGTCGGCATTGTGCCTTTGGTATTAAATTCGGATGCAATTACTGTGTGTCATCGTCAATAAGAAGGTCTAAGGGATACAATAAACCTGAAGTGAAGCATAGGTATCTAAAACTGGACTCACAGGAGAGGTTCAAATCATAGAAAGTTAGAGTGTCAGTCCTCTTGTACTTAAGTCGGCATTGTGCTTTTTGTATTAAATTCGGATGCAATTTCTGTGTTTCATCGTCAATAAGAATGTCCAAGGGATACAGTAAACCTGAAGTGAAGCATTGCAATCCAAAACTGGACTCACAGGAGAGGATCAAATCATAGAAAGTTAGAGTGTCAGTCCTCTTGTACTTAAGTCGGCATTGTGCCTTTTGTATTAAATTCGGATGCAATTTCTGTGTTTCATCGTTAATAAGAAGGTCCAAGGGATACAGTAAACCTGATGTGAAGCATTGGAATCTAAAACTGGACTCACAGGAGAGGTACAAATCATGGAAAGTTAGAGTGTCAGTACTCTTGTACTTAAGTCGGCATGTGCCTTTAGTATTAAATTCAGATGCAATTTCTGTGTTTCATCGTCAATAAGAAGGTCCAAGGGATACAGTAAACCTGAATTGAAGCATCGGAATCTAAAACGGGACTCACAGGAGAGGTTCAAATCATAGAAAGTTAGAGTGTCAGTCCTCGTGTACTTAAGTCGGCATTGTGCATTTTGTATTAAATTCGGATGGAATTTCTATGTTTCATCATCAATACGAAGGTCCAAGGCATACAGTAATCCTGAAGTGAAGCATCGGAATCTAAAACTTGACTCTCAGGAGAGGTTCAAATCATAGAAATTTAGAGTGTCAGTACTCTTGTACTTAAGTCGGCATTGTGCCTTTTGTATTAAATTCGGATGCAATTACTGTGTGTCATCGTCAATAAGAAGGTCTAAGGGATACAATAAACCTGAAGTGAAGCATAGGAATCTAAAACTGGACTCACAGGAAAGGTTCAAATGATAGAAAGTTAGAGTGTCAGTCCTCTTGTACTTAAGTCGGCATTGTGACTTTTGTATTAAATTCGGATGCAATTTCTGTGTTTCATCGTCAATAAGAAAGACCTAGGGACTCAGTAAACCTGAAATGAAGCATCGGAAGCTAAAATTGGACTCACAGGAGAGGTTCAAATCATAGATAGTTCGAGTGTCAGTACCCTTGTACTTAAGTCGGCATTGTGCCTTTTGTATTAAAATCGGATGCAATTTCTGTGTTTAATCGTCAATAAAAAGGTCCAAGTGATACAGTAAAGCTGAAGTTAAGCATCGGAATCTAAAACTGGACTCACAGGAGAGGTTCAAATGATAGAAAGTTCTAGTGTCAGTCCTCTTGTACTTAAGTCTGCATTGTGCATTTTGTCTTAAATTCGGATGCAATTTCTGTGTTTCATCGTCAATAAGAAGGTCCAAGGGATACAGTAAACCTGAAGTGAAGCGTCGGAATCTAAGTCTGGACTCCCAGGAGGGGTTCAAACCATAGAAAGTTAGTGTGTCAGTCCTCTTGTACTTAAGACGGCATTGTGCCTTTTGTATTAAATTCGGATGCAATTTCTGCGTTTCATCGTCAATAAAATGGTCCAAGGGATACATTAAACCTGAAGTGAAGCATCGGAATCTAAAACTGGACTCACAGGAGAGGTTCAAATCATAGAAAGTTAGAGTGTCATTCCGCTTGTACTTAAGTCAGCATTGTGCCTTTTGTATTAAAATCGGATGCAATTTCTGTGCTTCATCGTCAATAAGAAGGCCGAAGGTATACAGTAAACCTGAAGTGAAGCATCGGAATCTAAAACTGGGCTCACAGGAGAGGTTCAAATCATCGAAAGTTAGAGTGTCATTCACTTGTACTTAAGTCAGCATTGTGCCTTTTTTATTAAAATCGGATGCAATTTCTGTGCTTCATCGTCAATAAGAAGGCCGAAGGTATACAGTAAACCTGAAGTGAAGCATCGGAATCTAAAACTGCACTCACAGGAGTGGTTCAAATCATAGAAGGTTAGAGTGTCAGTCCTATTGTACTTCAGGCCGCATTGTGCATTTTGTATTAAATTCGGATCCACATTCTGTGTTTCATCGTCAGTAAGAACGTCCAAGGGATACAGCAAACCTGAAGTGAAGCTTCAGAATCTAAAACTGGACTCACAGGAGACGTTCAAATCATAGAAAGTTAGAGTGTCAGTCCTCTTGTACTTAAGTCGGCATTGTGCCTTTTGTATTACATTCGGATGCAATTTCTGTGTTTAATCGTCAATAAGAAGGTCCAAGGGATACAGTAAACCTGAAGTGAGGCATCGGAATCTGAAACTGGAATCACAGGAGAGGTTCAAATCATAGAAAGTTAGAGTGTCAGTCCTCTTGTACTTAAGTCGGCATTGTGAGTTTTGTATTAAATTCGGATGCAATTTCTGTGTTTCATCGTCAATAAGAAGGACCAAGGGATACAGTAAACCTGAAGTGAAGCATCGCAATCCAAAACTGGTCTCACAGGAGAGGTTCAAATCATAGAAAGTTAGAGTGTCAGTCCTCTTGTACTTCAGTCGGCATTGTGCCTTTTGTATTAAATTCGGATGCAATTTCTGTGTTTCATCGTCAATAAGAAGGTCCAAGGGATTCAGTAAACCTGAAGTGAAGCGTCGGAATCTAAAACTGGACTCACAGAAGAGGTTCAAATCACAGAACGTTCGAGTGTCAGTACTCTTGTACTTGAGTCGGCATTGTGCCTTTTGAATTAAAATCGGATGCAATTTTTGTGTTTAATCGTCAATAAGAAGGACCAAGGGGTACAGTAAACCTGAAGTGAAGCATCGCAATCCAAAACTGGACTCACAGGAGAGGTTCAAATCATAGAAAGTTAGCGTGTCAGTCCTCTTGTAGTTAAGTCGTCATTGTGCCTTTTGTATTAAATTCGGATGCAATTTCTGTGTTTCATCGTCAATAAGAAGGTCCAAGGGATTCAGTAAACCTGAAGTAAAGCATCGGAATCTAAAACTGGACTCACAGAAGAGGTTCAAATCACAGAACGTTCGAGTGTCAGTACTGTTGTACTTAAGTCGGCATTGTGCCTTTTGAATTAAAATCGGATGCAATTTCTGTGTTTAATCGTCAATAAGAAGGACCAAGGGATACAGTAAACCTGAAGTGAAGCATCGCAATCCAAAACTGGACTCACAAGAGAGGTTCAAATCATAGAAAGTTAGAGTGTCAGTCCTCTTGTACTTAAGTCGGCATTGTGCCTTTTGTATTAAATTCGGATGCAATTTCTGTGTATCATCGTCAATAAGAAGGACCAAGGGATACAGTAAACCTGAAGTGACGCATCGCAATCCAAAACTGGACTCACAGGAGAGGTTCAAATCATCGAAAGTTAGAGTGTCATTCGCTTGTACTTAAGTCAGCATTGTGCCTTTTGTATTAAAATCGGATGCAATTTCTGTGCTTCATCGTCAATAAGAAGGCCGAAGGTATACAGTAAACCTGAAGTGAAGCATCGGAATCTAAAACTGCACTCACAGGAGTGGTTCAAATCATAGAAGGTTAGAGTGTCAGTCCTATTGTACTTCAGGCCGCATTGTGCATTTTGTATTAAATTCGGATCCACATTCTGTGTTTCATCGTCAGTAAGAACGTCCAAGGGATACAGCAAACCTGAAGTGAAGCTTCAGAATCTAAAACTGGACTCACAGGAGACGTTCAAATCATAGAAAGTTAGAGTGTCAGTCCTCTTGTACTTAAGTCGGCATTGTGCCTTTTGTATTAAATTCGGATGCAATTTCTGTGTATCATCGTCAATAAGAAGGACCAAGGGATACAGTAAACCTGAAGTGACGCATCGCAATCCAAAACTGGACTCACAGGAGAGGTTCAAATCATCGAAAGTTAGAGTGTCATTCGCTAGTACTTAAGTCAGCATTGTGCCTTTTGTATTAAAATCGGATGCAATTTCTGTGCTTCATCGTCAATAAGAAGGCCGAAGGTATACAGTAAACCTGAAGTGAAGCATCGGAATCTAAAACTGGGCTCACAGGAGAGGTTCAAATCATCGAAAGTTAGAGTGTCATTCGCTTGTACTTAAGTCAGCATTGTGCCTTTTTTATTAAAATCGGATGCAATTTCTGTGCTTAATCGTCAATAAGAAGGCCGAAGGTATACAGTAAACCTGAAGTGAAGCATCGGAATCTAAAACTGCACTCACAGGAGTGGTTCAAATCATAGAAGGTTAGAGTATCATAGAAGGTTAGAGTGTCAGTCCTATTGTACTTCAGGCCGCATTGTGCATTTTGTATTAAATTCGGATCCACATTCTGTGTTTCATCGTCAGTAAGAACGTCCAAGGGATACGGCAAACCTGAAGTGAAGCTTCAGAATCTAAAACTGGACTCACAGGAGACGTTCAAATCATAGAAAGTTAGAGTGTCAGTCCTCTTGTACTTAAGTCGGCATTGTGCCTTTTGTATTACATTCGGATGCAATTTCTGTGTTTAATCGTCAATAAGAAGGTCCAAGGGATACAGTAAACCTGAAGTGAGGCATCGGAATCTGAAACTGGAATCACAGGAGAGGTTCAAATCATAGAAAGTTAGAGTGTCAGTCCTCTTGTACTTAAGTCGGCATTGTGCCTTTTGTATTAAATTCGGATGCAATTTCTGTGTTTCATCGTCAATAAGAAGGACCAAGGGATACAGTAAACCTGAAGTGAAGCATCGCAATCCAAAACTGGACTCACAGGAGAGGTTCAAATCATAGAAAGTTAGAGTGTCAGTCCTCTTGTACTTCAGTCGGCATTGTGCCTTTTGTATTAAATTCGGATGCAATTTCTGTGTTTCATCGTCAATAAGAAGGTCCAAGGGATTCAGTAAACCTGAAGTGAAGCGTCGGAATCTAAAACTGGACTCACAGAAGAGGTTCAAGTCACAGAACGTTCGAGTGTCAGTACTCTTGTACTTGAGTCGGCATTGTGCCTTTTGAATTAAAATCGGATGCAATTTCTGTGTTTAATCGTCAATAAGAAGGACCAAGGGATACAGTAGACCTGAAGTGAAGCATCGCAATCCAAAACTGGACTCACAGGAGAGGTTCAAATCATAGAAAGTTAGAGTGTCAGTCCTCTTGTAGTTAAGTCGTCATTGTGCCTTTTGTATTAAATTCGGATGCAATTTCTGTGTTTCATCGTCAATAAGAAGGTCCAAGGGATTCAGTAAACCTGAAGTAAAGCATCGGAATCTAAAACTGGACTCACAGAAGAGGTTCAAATCACAGAACGTTCGAGTGTCAGTACTGTTGTACTTAAGTCGGCATTGTGCCTTTTGAATTAAAATCGGATGCAATTTCTGTGTTTAATCGTCAATAAGAAGGACCAAGGGATACAGTAAACCTGAAGTGAAGCATCGCAATCCAAAACTGGACTCACAAGAGAGGTTCAAATCATAGAAAGTTAGAGTGTCAGTCCTCTTGTACTTAAGTCGGCATTGTGCCTTTTGTATTAAATTCGGATGCAATTTCTGTGTATCATCGTCAATAAGAAGGACCAAGGGATACAGTAAACCTGAAGTGACGCATCGCAATCCAAAACTGGACTCACAGGAGAGGTTCAAATCATCGAAAGTTAGAGTGTCATTCGCTTGTACTTAAGTCAGCATTGTGCCTTTTGTATTAAAATCGGATGCAATTTCTGTGCTTCATCGTCAATAAGAAGGCCGAAGGTATACAGTAAACCTGAAGTGAAGCATCGGAATCTAAAACTGCACTCACAGGAGTGGTTCAAATCATAGAAGGTTAGAGTGTCAGTCCTATTGTACTTCAGGCCGCATTGTGCACTTTGTATTAAATTCGGATCCACATTCTGTGTTTCATCGTCAGTAAGAACGTCCAAGGGATACAGCAAACCTGAAGTGAAGCTTCAGAATCTAAAACTGGACTCACAGGAGACGTTCAAATCATAGAAAGTTAGAGTGTCAGTCATCTTGTACTTAAGTCGGCATTGTGCCTTTTGTATTAAATTCGGATGCAATTTCTGTGTTTCATCGTCAATAAGAAGGACCAAGGGATACAGTAAACCTGAAGTGAAGCATCGCAATCCAAAACTGGACTCACAGGAGAGGTTCAAATCATAGAAAGTTAGAGTGTCAGTCCTCTTGCACTTAAGTCGGCATTGTGAATATTGTATTAAATTCGGATGCAATTTCTGTGTTTCATCGTCAATAAGAAAGTCCAAGGGACTCAGTAAACCTGAAGTGAAGCATCGGAAGCTAAAATTGGACACACAGGAGAGGTTCAAATCATAGAAAGTTCGAGTGTCAGTACTCTTGTACTTAAGTCGGCATTGTGCCTTTTGTATTAAAATCGGATGCAATTTCTGTGTTTCATCGTCAATAAAAAGGTCCAAGTGATACAGTAAACCTGAAGTGAAGCATCGGAATCTGAAACTGGACTCAAAAGAGAGGTTCAAATCATAGAAAGTTAGAGTGTCAGTCTTCTTGTACTTAAGTCGACAATGTGCCTTTTGTATTAAATTCGGATGCAATTTCTGTGTTTCATCGTCAATAAGAAGGTCCAAGGGTTACATTAAACCTGAAGTGAAGCATCGGAATCTAAAACTGGACTCACAGGAGAGGTTCAAATCATAGAGAGTTAGAGTGTCATTCCGCTTGTACTTAAGTCAGCATTGTGCCTTTTGTATTAAAATCGGATGCAATTTCTGTGCTTCATCGTCAATAAGAAGGCCGAAGGTATACAGTAAACCTGAAGTGAAGCATCGGAATCTAAAACTGGACTCTCACTAGAGGTTCAAATCATAAAGAGTTAGAGTGTCACTCCTCTTGTACTTAAGTCGCCATTGTGCCTATTGTATTAAATTTGGATGCAATTTCTGTGTTTCATCGTCAATAAGAAACTCTAAGGGACTCAGTAAACCTGAAGTGAAGCATCGGAATCTAAAACTGACTCACAGGAGAGGTTCAAATCATCGAAAGTTAGAGTGTCATTCGCTTGTACTTAAGTCAGCATTGTGCCTTTTTTATTAAAATCGGATGCAATTTCTGTGCTTCATCGTCAATAAGAAGGCCGAAGGTAATCAGTAAACCTGAAGTGAAGCATCGGAATCTAAAACTGCACTCACAGGAGTGGTTCAAATCATAGAAGGTTAGAGTGTCAGTCCTATTGTACTTCAGGCCGCATTGTGCATTTTGTATTAAATTCGGATCCACATTCTGTGTTTCATCGTCAGTAAGAACGTCCAAGGGATACAGCAAACCTGAAGTGAAGCTTCAGAATCTAAAACTGGACTCACAGGAGAGGTTCAAATCATAGAAAGTTAGAGTGTCAGTCCTCTTGTACTTAAGTCGGCATTGTGCCTGTTGTATTAAATTCGGATGCAATTTCTGTGTTTAATCGTCAATAAGAAGGTCCAAGGGATACAGTAAACCTGAAGTGAAGCATCGGAATCTGAAACTGGAATCACAGGAGAGGTTCAAATCATAGAAAGTTAGAGTGTCAGTCCTCTTGTACTTAAGTCGGCATTGTGCCTTTTGTATTAAATTCGGATGCAATTTCTGTGTTTCATCGTCAATAAGAAGGACCAAGGGATACAGTAAATCTGAAGTGAAGCATCGCAATCCAAAACTGGACTCACAGGAGAGGTTCAAATCATAGAAAGTTAGAGTGTCAGTCCTCTTGTACTTAAGTCGGCATTGTGCCTCTTGTATTAAATTCGGATGCAATTTCTGTGTTTCATCGTCAATAAGAAGGTCCAAGGGATTCAGTAAACCTGAAGTGAAGCATCGGAATCTAAAACTGGAATCACAGAAGAGGTTCAAATCACAGAACGTTTGAGTGTCAGTACTCTTGTACTTAAGTCGGCATTGTGCCTTTTGTATTAAAATCGGATGCAATTTCTGTGCTTCATCGTCAATAAGAAGGCCGAAGATATACAGTAAACCTAAAGTGAAGCATCGGAATCTAAAACTGGACTCTCAGAAGAGGTTGAAATCATACAGAGTTAGAGTGTCAGTCCTCTTGTACTTAAGTCGGCATTGTGCCTATTGTATTAAATTGGAATGCAATTTCTGTGTTTCATCGTCAATAAGAAAGTCCAAGGGATTCAGTAAACCTGAAGTGAAGCATCGGAATCTAAAATTGGACTCACAGGAGTGCTTCAAATCATAGAAAGTTAGAGTGTCAGTCCTCTTGTACTTAAGTCGGCATTGTGCCTTTCGTATTGTAATCGGATGCAATTTCTGTGTTTCGTCGTCAATAAAGAGGTCCAAGTGATACAGTAAACCTGAAATGAAGCATCGGAATCTAAAACTGGACTCACAGGAGAGGTTCAAATGATAGAAAGTTAGAGTGTCAGTCCTCTTGTACTTAAGTCAGCATTGTGCATTTTGTCTTAAATTCGGATGCAATTTCTGTGTTTCATCGTCAATACGAAGGTCCAAGGGATACAGTAAGCCTGAAGTGAAACGTCGGAATCTAAGTCTGGACTCACAGGAGAGGTTCAAATCATAGAAGGTTAGAGTGTCAGTCCTATTGTACTTCAGGCCGCATTGTGCATTTTGTATTAAATTCGGATGCAACTTCTGTGTTTCATCGTCAGTAAGAACGTCCAAGGATACAGTAAACCTGAAGTGAAGCATCAGAATCTAAAACTGGACTCACAGGAGAGGTTCAAATCATAGAAAGTTAGAGTGTCAGTCCTCTTGTACTTAATTCGCCATTGTGCCTTTTGTATTAAATTCGGATGCAATTTCTGTGTTTCATCGTCAATAAGAAGGTCCAAGGGATACAGTAAACCTGAAGTGAAGCATCGGCATCTGAAACTGGACTCACAGGAGAGGTTCAAATCATAGAAATTTAGAGTGTCAGTCCTCTTGTACTTATGTCGGCATTGTGCCTTTTGTATTAAATTAGGATGCAATTTCTGTGTTTCATCGTCAATAAGAAGGTCCAAGGGATACAGTAAACCTGAAGTGAGCATCGCAATCCAAAACTGTACTCACAGGAGAGGTTCAAATCATAGAAAGTGAGAGTGTCAGTCTTCTTTTACGTAAGTCGGCATTGTGCCTTTTGTATTAAATTCGGATGTAATTTCTGTGTTTCATCGTCAATAAGAAGGTCTAAGGGATACAGTAAACCTGAAGTGAAGCATCGGAATCTAAAACTGGACTCACAGGACAGGTTCAAATCACAGAAAGTTAGAGTGTCAGTTCTCTTGTACTTAAGTCGGCATGTGCCTTTTGTATTAAATTCACATGCAATTTCTGTGTTTCATCGTCAATAAGAATGTCCAAGGGATACAGTAAACCTGAAGTGAAGCATCGGAATCTAAAACTGGACTCTCAGGAGAGGTTCAAATCATACAGAGTTAGAGTGTCAGTCCTCTTGTACTTAAGTCGGCATTGTGCCTTTTGTATGAAATTCGGATGCAATTTCTGTGTTTCATCGTCAATAAAATGGTCCAAGTGATACAGTAAACCTGAAGTGAAGCATCGGGATCTGAAATTGGACTGACAAGAGAGGTTCAAATCATAGAAAGCTAGAGTGTCAGTCTTCTTGTACTGAAGTCGACAATGTGCCTTTTGTATTAAATTCGGATGCAATATCTGTGTTTCATCGTCAATAATAGGGTCCAAGGAATACAGCAAACCTGAAGTGAAGCATCGGAATCAAAAATTGGACTCACAGGAGAGGTTCAAATGATAGAAAGTTAGAGTGTCAGTCCTCTTGTACTTAAGTCGGCATTGTGCCTTTCGTATTGAAATCGGATGCAATTTCTGTGTTTCGTCGTCAATGAAGAGGTCCAAGTGATACAGTAAACCTGAAATGAAGCATCGGAATCTAAAACTGGACTCACAGGAGAGGTTCAAATGATAGAAAGTTAGAGTGTCAGTCCTCTTGTACTTAAGTCAGCATTGTGCATTTTGTCTTAAATTCGGATGCAATTTCTGTGTTTCATCGTCAATAAGAAGGTCCAAGGGATACAGTAAACCTGAAGTGAAGCATCGCAATCCAAAACTGGACTCACAGGAGAGGTTCAAATCATAGAAAGTTAGAGTGTCAGTACTCTTGTACCTGAGTCGGCATTGTGCCTTTTGAATTAAAATCGGATGCAATTTCTGTGTTTAATCGTCAATAAGAAGGACCAAGGGATACAGTAAACCTGAAGTGAAGCATCGCAATCCAAAACTGGACTCACAGGAGAGGTTCAAATCATAGAAAGTTAGAGTGTCAGTCCCCTTGTACTTAAGTCGTCATTGTGCCTTTTGTATTAAATTCGGATGCAATTTCTGTGTTTCATCGTCAATAAGAAGGTCCAAGGGATTCAGTAAACCTGAAGTAAAGCATCGGAATCTAAAACTGGACTCACAGAAGAGGTTCAAATCACAGAACGTTCGAGTGTCAGTACTGTTGTACTTAAGTCGGCATTGTGCCTTTTGAATTAAAATCGGATGCAATTTCTGTGTTTAATCGTCAATAAGAAGGACCAAGGGATACAGTAAACCTGAAGTGAAGCATCGCAATCCAAAACTGGACTCACAAGAGAGGTTCAAATCATAGAAAGTTAGAGTGTCAGTCCTCTTGTACTTAAGTCGGCATTGTGCCTTTTGTATTAAATCCGGATGCAATTTCTGTGTTTCATCGTCAATAAGAAGGACCAAGGGATACAGTAAACCTGAAGTGAAGCATCGCAATCCAATACTGGACTCACAGGAGAGGTTCAAATCATCGAAAGTTAGAGTGTCATTCGCTTGTACTTAAGTCAGCATTGTGCCTTTTGTATTAAAATCGGATGCAATTTCTGTGCTTCATCGTCAATAAGAAGGCCGAAGGTATACAGTAAACCTGAAGTGAAGCATCGGAATCTAAAACTGCACTCACAGGAGTGGTTCAAATCATAGAAGGTTAGAGTGTCAGTCCTATTGTACTTCAGGCCGCATTGTGCATTTTGTATTAAATTCGGATCCACATTCTGTGTTTCATCGTCAGTAAGAACGTCCAAGGGATACAGCAAACCTGAAGTGATGCTTCAGAATCTAAAACTGGACTCACAGGAGACGTTCAAATCATAGAAAGTTAGAGTGTCAGTCCTCTTGTACTTAAGTCGGCATTGTGCCTTTTGTATTAAATTCGGATGCAATTTCTGTGTTTAATCGTCAATAAGAAGGTCCAAGGGATACAGTAAACCTGAAGTGAGGCATCGGAATCTGAAACTGGAATCACAGGAGAGGTTCAAATCATAGAAAGTTAGAGTGTCAGTCATCTTGTACTTAAGTCGGCATAGTGCCTTTTGTATTAAATTCGGATGCAATTTCTGTGTTTCATCGTCAATAAGAAGGACCAAGGGATACAGTAAACCTGAAGTGAAGCATCGCAATCCAAAACTGGACTCACAGGAGAGGTTCAAATCATAGAAAGTTAGAGTGTCAGTCCTCTTGCACTTAAGTCGGCATTGTGAATATTGTATTAAATTCGGATGCAATTTCTGTGTTTCATCGTCAATAAGAAAGTCCAAGGGACTCAGTAAACCTGAAGTGAAGCATCGGAAGCTAAAATTGGACACACAGGAGAGGTTCAAATCATAGAAAGTTCGAGTGTCAGTACTCTTGTACTTAAGTCGGCATTGTGCCTTTTGTATTAAAATCGGATGCAATTTCTGTGTTTCATCGTCAATAAAAAGGTCCAAGTGATACAGTAAACCTGAAGTGAAGCATCGGAATCTGAAACTGGACTCAAAAGAGAGGTTCAAATCATAGAAAGTTAGAGTGTCAGTCTTCTTGTACTTAAGTCGACAATGTGCCTTTTGTATTAAATTCGGATGCAATTTCTGTGTTTCATCGTCAATAAGAAGGTCCAAGGGATACATTAAACCTGAAGTGAAGCATCGGAATCTAAAACTGGACTCACAGGAGAGGTTCAAATCATAGAGAGTTAGAGTGTCATTCCGCTTGTACTTAAGTCAGCATTGTGCCTTTTGTATTAAAATCGGATGCAATTTCTGTGCTTCATCGTCAATAAGAAGGCCGAAGGTATACAGTAAACCTGAAGTGAAGCATCGGAATCTAAAACTGGACTCTCACTAGAGGTTCAAATCATAAAGAGTTAGAGTGTCACTCCTCTTGTACTTAAGTCGCCATTGTGCCTATTGTATTAAATTTGGATGCAATTTCTGTGATTCATCGTCAATAAGAAACTCTAAGGGACTCAGTAAACCTGAAGTGAAGCATCGGAATCTAAAACTGACTCACAGGAGAGGTTCAAATCATCGAAAGTTAGAGTGTCATTCGCTTGTACTTAAGTCAGCATTGTGCCTTTTTTATTAAAATCGGATGCAATTTCTGTGCTTCATCGTCAATAAGAAGGCCGAAGGTAATCAGTAAACCTGAAGTGAAGCATCGGAATCTAAAACTGCACTCACAGGAGTGGTTCAAATCATAGAAGGTTAGAGTGTCAGTCCTCTTGTACTTAAGTCGGCATTGTGCCTTTCGTATTGTAATCGGATGCAATTTCTGTGTTTCGTCGTCAATAAAGAGGTCCAAGTGATACAGTAAACCTGAAATGAAGCATCGGAATCTAAAACTGGACTCACAGGAGAGGTTCAAATGATAGAAAGTTAGA
The DNA here is from genome assembly GCF_021461395.2 of Schistocerca americana. Lineage (NCBI taxonomy): Eukaryota > Metazoa > Arthropoda > Insecta > Orthoptera > Acrididae > Schistocerca > Schistocerca americana. The sequence continues at coordinate 39,534 of NW_025726783.1, forward strand.
GTGTCAGTCCTCTTGTACTTAAGTCAGCATTGTGCATTTTGTCTTAAATTCGGATGCAATTTCTGTGTTTCATCGTCAATACGAAGGTCCAAGGGATACAGTAAACCTGAAGTGAAACGTCGGAATCTAAGTCTGGACTCACAGGAGAGGTTCAAATCATAGAAGGTTAGAGTGTCAGTCCTATTGTACTTCAGGCCGCATTGTGCATTTTGTATTAAATTCGGATGCAACTTCTGTGTTTCATCGTCAGTAAGAACGTCCAAGGATACAGTAAACCTGAAGTGAAGCATCAGAATCTAAAACTGGACTCACAGGAGAGGTTCAAATCATAGAAAGTTAGAGTGTCAGTCCTCTTGTACTTAATTCGCCATTGTGCCTTTTGTATTAAATTCGGATGCAATTTCTGTGTTTCATCGTCAATAAGAAGGTCCAAGGGATACAGTAAACCTGAAGTGAAGCATCGGCATCTGAAACTGGACTCACAGGAGAGGTTCAAATCATAGAAATTTAGAGTGTCAGTCCTCTTGTACTTATGTCGGCATTGTGACTTTTGTATTAAATTAGGATGCAATTTCTGTGTTTCATCGTCAATAAGAAGGTCCAAGGGATACAGTAAACCTGAAGTGAGCATCGCAATCCAAAACTGTACTCACAGGAGAGGTTCAAATCATAGAAAGTGAGAGTGTCAGTCTTCTTTTACGTAAGTCGGCATTGTGCCTTTTGTATTAAATTCGGATGTAATTTCTGTGTTTCATCGTCAATAAGAAGGTCTAAGGGATACAGTAAACCTGAAGTGAAGCATCGGAATCTAAAACTGGACTCACAGGACAGGTTCAAATCACAGAAAGTTAGAGTGTCAGTTCTCTTGTACTTAAGTCGGCATGTGCCTTTTGTATTAAATTCACATGCAATTTCTGTGTTTCATCGTCAATAAGAATGTCCAAGGGATACAGTAAACCTGAAGTGAAGCATCGGAATCTAAAACTGGACTCTCAGGAGAGGTTCAAATCATACAGAGTTAGAGTGTCAGTCCTCTTGTACTTAAGTCGGCATTGTGCCTTTTGTATGAAATTCGGATGCAATTTCTGTGTTTCATCGTCAATTAAATGGTCCAAGTGATACAGTAAACCTGAAGTGAAGCATCGTGATCTGAAATTGGACTGACAAGAGAGGTTCAAATCATAGAAAGCTAGAGTGTCAGTCTTCTTGTACTGAAGTCGACAATGTGCCTTTTGTATTAAATTCGGATGCAATATCTGTGTTTCATCGTCAATAATAGGGTCCAAGGAATACAGCAAACCTGAAGTGAAGCATCGGAATCAAAAATTGGACTCACAGGAGAGGTTCAAATGATAGAAAGTTAGAGTGTCAGTCCTCTTGTACTTAAGTCGGCATTGTGCCTTTCGTATTGAAATCGGATGCAATTTCTGTGTTTCGTCGTCAATGAAGAGGTCCAAGTGATACAGTAAACCTGAAATGAAGCATCGGAATCTAAAACTGGACTCACAGGAGAGGTTCAAATGATAGAAAGTTAGAGTGTCAGTCCTCTTGTACTTAAGTCAGCATTGTGCATTTTGTCTTAAATTCGGATGCAATTTCTGTGTTTCATCGTCAATAAGAAGGTCCAAGGGATACAGTAAACCTGAAGTGAAGCGTCGGAATCTAAAACTGGACTCACAGAAGAGGTTCAATTCACAGAACGTTCGAGTGTCAGTACTCTTGTACTTGAGTCGGCATTGTGCCTTTTGAATTAAAATCGGATGCAATTTCTGTGTTTAATCGTCAATAAGAAGGACCAAGGGATACAGTAAACCTGAAGTGAAGCATCGCAATCCAAAACTGGACTCACAGGAGAGGTTCAAATCATAGAAAGTTAGAGTGTCAGTCCTCTTGTAGTTAAGTCGTCATTGTGCCTTTTGTATTAAATTCGGATGCAATTTCTGTGTTTCATCGTCAATAAGAAGGTCCAAGGGATTCAGTAAACCTGAAGTAAAGCATCGGAATCTAAAACTGGACTCACAGAAGAGGTTCAAATCACAGAACGTTCGAGTGTCAGTACTGTTGTACTTAAGTCGGCATTGTGCCTTTTGAATTAAAATCGGATGCAATTTCTGTGTTTAATCGTCAATAAGAAGGACCAAGGGATACAGTAAACCTGAAGTGACGCATCGCAATCCAAAACTGGACTCACAGGAGAGGTTCAAATCATCGAAAGTTAGAGTGTCATTCGCTTGTACTTAAGTCAGCATTGTGAATTTTGTATTAAAATCGGATGCAATTTCTGTGCTTCATCGTCAATAAGAAGGCCGAAGGTATACAGTAAACCTGAAGTGAAGCATCGGAATCTAAAACTGCACTCACAGGAGTGGTTCAAATCATAGAAGGTTAGAGTGTCAGTCCTATTGTACTTCAGGCCGCATTGTGCATTTTGTATTAAATTCGGATCCACATTCTGTGTTTCATCGTCAGTAAGAACGTCCAAAGGATACAGCAAACCTGAAGTGAAGCTTCAGAATCTAAAACTGGACTCACAGGAGACGTTCAAATCATAGAAAGTTAGAGTGTCAGTCCTCTTGTACTTAAGTCGGCATTGTGCCTTTTGTATTAAATTCGGATGCAATTTCTGTGTTTAATCGTCAATAAGAAGGTCCAAGGGATACAGTAAACCTGAAGTGAATCATCGGAATCTGAAACTGGAATCACAGGAGAGGTTCAAATCATAGAAAGTTAGAGTGTCAGTCATCTTGTACTTAAGTCGGCATTGTGCCTTTTGTATTAAATTCGGATGCAATTTCTGTGTTTCATCGTCAATAAGAAGGACCAAGGGATACAGTAAACCTGAAGTGAAGCATCGCAATCCAAAACTGGACTCACAGGAGAGGTTCAAATCATAGAAAGTTAGAGTGTCAGTCCTCTTGCACTTAAGTCGGCATTGTGAATATTGTATTAAATTCGGATGCAATTTCTGTGTTTCATCGTCAATAAGAAAGTCCAAGGGACTCAGTAAACCTGAAGTGAAGCATCGGAAGCTAAAATTGGACACACAGGAGAGGTTCAAATCATAGAAAGTTCGAGTGTCAGTACTCTTGTACTTAAGTCGGCATTGTGCATTTTGTATTAAAATCGGATGCAATTTCTGTGTTTCATCGTCAATAAAAAGGTCCAAGTGATACAGTAAACCTGAAGTGAAGCATCGGAATCTGAAACTGGACTCAAAAGAGAGGTTCAAATCATAGAAAGTTAGAGTGTCAGTCTTCTTGTACTTAAGTCGACAATGTGCCTTTTGTATTAAATTCGGATGCAATTTCTGTGTTTCATCGTCAATAAGAAGGTCCAAGGGATACAGTAAACCTGAAGTGAAGCATCGGAATCTAAAACTGGACTCTCACTAGAGGTTCAAATCATAAAGAGTTTGAGTGTCACTCCTCTTGTACTTAAGTCGCCATTGTGCCTATTGTATTAAATTTGGATGCAATTTCTGTGTTTCATCGTCAATAAGAAACTCTAAGGGACTCAGTAAACCTGAAGTGAAGCATCGGAATCTAAAACTGACTCACAGGAGAGGTTCAAATCATCGAAAGTTAGAGTGTCATTCGCTTGTACTTAAGTCAGCATTGTGCCTTTTTTATTAAAATCGGATGCAATTTCTGTGCTTCATCGTCAATAAGAAGGCCGAAGGTAATCAGTAAACCTGAAGTGAAGCATCGGAATCTAAAACTGCACTCACAGGAGTGGTTCAAATCATAGAAGGTTAGAGTGTCAGTCCTATTGTACTTCAGGCCGCATTGTGCATTTTGTATTAAATTCGGATCCACATTCTGTGTTTCATCGTCAGTAAGAACGTCCAAGGGATACAGCAAACCTGAAGTGAAGCTTCAGAATCTAAAACTGGACTCACAGGAGAGGTTCAAATCATAGAAAGTTAGAGTGTCAGTCCTCTTGTACTTAAGTCGGCATTGTGCCTGTTGTATTAAATTCGGATGCAATTTCTGTGTTTAATCGTCAATAAGAAGGTCCAAGGGATACAGTAAACCTGAAGTGAAGCATCGGAATCTGAAACTGGAATCACAGGAGAGGTTCAAATCATAGAAAGTTAGAGTGTCAGTCCTCTTGTACTTAAGTCGGCATTGTGCCTTTTGTATTAAATTCGGATGCAATTTCTGTGTTTCATCGTCAATAAGAAGGACCAAGGGATACAGTAAACCTGAAGTGAAGCATCGCAATCCAAAACTGGACTCACAGGAGAGGTTCAAATCATAGAAAGTTAGAGTGTCAGTCCTCTTGTACTTAAGTCGGCATTGTGCCTCTTGTATTAAATTCGGATGCAATTTCTGTGTTTCATCGTCAATAAGAAGGTCCAAGGGATTCAGTAAACCTGAAGTGAAGCATCGGAATCTAAAACTGGAATCACAGAAGAGGTTCAAATCACAGAACGTTTGAGTGTCAGTACTCTTGTACTTAAGTCGGCATTGTGCCTTTTGTATTAAAATCGGATGCAATTTCTGTGCTTCATCGTCAATAAGAAGGCCGAAGATATACAGTAAACCTAAAGTGAAGCATCGGAATCTAAAACTGGACTCTCAGAAGAGGTTGAAATCATACAGAGTTAGAGTGTCAGTCCTCTTGTACTTAAGTCGGCATTGTGCCTATTGTATTAAATTGGGATGCAATTTCTGTGTTTCATCGTCAATAAGAAAGTCCAAGGGATTCAGTAAACCTGAAGTGAAGCATCGGAATCTAAAATTGGACTCACAGGAGTGCTTCAAATCATAGAAAGTTAGAGTGTCAGTCCTCTTGTACTTAAGTCGGCATTGTGCCTTTCGTATTGTAATCGGATGCAATTTCTGTGTTTCGTCGTCAATAAAGAGGTCCAAGTGATACAGTAAACCTGAAATGAAGCATCGGAATCTAAAACTGGACTCACAGGAGAGGTTCAAATGATAGAAAGTTAGAGTGTCAGTCCTCTTGTACTTAAGTCAGCATTGTGCATTTTGTCTTAAATTCGGATGCAATTTCTGTGTTTCATCGTCAATACGAAGGTCCAAGGGATACAGTAAACCTGAAGTGAAACGTCGGAATCTAAGTCTGGACTCACAGGAGAGGTTCAAATCATAGAAGGTTAGAGTGTCAGTCCTATTGTACTTCAGGCCGCATTGTGCATTTTGTATTAAATTCGGATGCAACTTCTGTGTTTCATCGTCAGTAAGAACGTCCAAGGATACAGTAAACCTGAAGTGAAGCATCAGAATCTAAAACTGGACTCACAGGAGAGGTTCAAATCATAGAAAGTTAGAGTGTCAGTCCTCTTGTACTTAATTCGCCATTGTGCCTTTTGTATTAAATTCGGATGCAATTTCTGTGTTTCATCGTCAATAAGAAGGTCCAAGGGATACAGTAAACCTGAAGTGAAGCATCGGCATCTGAAACTGGACTCACAGGAGAGGTTCAAATCATAGAAATTTAGAGTGTCAGCCCTCTTGTACTTATGTCGGCATTGTGCCTTTTGTATTAAATTAGGATGCAATTTCTGTGTTTCATCGTCAATAAGAAGGTCCAAGGGATACAGTAAACCTGAAGTGAGCATCGCAATCCAAAACTGTACTCACAGGAGAGGTTCAAATCATAGAAAGTGAGAGTGTCAGTCTTCTTTTACGTAAGTCGGCATTGTGCCTTTTGTATTAAATTCGGATGTAATTTCTGTGTTTCATCGTCAATAAAAAGGTCTAAGGGATACAGTAAACCTGAAGTGACGCATCGGAATCTAAAACTGGACTCACAGGACAGGTTCAAATCACAGAAAGTTAGAGTGTCAGTTCTCTTGTACTTAAGTCGGCATGTGCCTTTTGTATTAAATTCACATGCAATTTCTGTGTTTCATCGTCAATAAGAATGTCCAAGGGATACAGTAAACCTGAAGTGAAGCATCGGAATCTAAAACTGGACTCTCAGGAGAGGTTCAAATCATACAGAGTTAGAGTGTCAGTCCTCTTGTACTTAAGTCGGCATTGTGCCTTTTGTATGAAATTCGGATGCAATTTCTGTGTTTCATCGTCAATAAAATGGTCCAAGTGATACAGTAAACCTGAAGTGAAGCATCGGGATCTGAAATTGGACTGACAAGAGAGGTTCAAATCATAGAAAGCTAGAGTGTCAATCTTCTTGTACTGAAGTCGACAATGTGCCTTTTGTATTAAATTCGGATGCAATATCTGTGTTTCATCGTCAATAATAGGGTCCAAGGAATACAGCAAACCTGAAGTGAAGCATCGGAATCAAAAATTGGACTCACAGGAGAGGTTCAAATGATAGAAAGTTAGAGTGTCAGTCCTCTTGTACTTAAGTCGGCATTGTGCCTTTCGTATTGAAATCGGATGCAATTTCTGTGTTTCGTCGTCAATGAAGAGGTCCAAGTGATACAGTAAACCTGAAATGAAGCATCGGAATCTAAAACTGGACTCACAGGAGAGGTTCAAATGATAGAAAGTTAGAGTGTCAGTCCTCTTGTACTTAAGTCAGCATTGTGCATTTTGTCTTAAATTCGGATGCAATTTCTGTGTTTCATCGTCAATAAGAAGGTCCAAGGGATACAGTAAACCTGAAGTGAAGCATCGCAATCCAAAACTGGACTCACAG
>NW_025726784.1:0-46153 GCF_021461395.2 Schistocerca americana
AGAGAGTGGATTTTTTACAGTTGTCGTCAGTCAACCGTGGGTGGCTGCTGCGTTCGCTGGAAAGAGCACTGCCGTCGTTATCCGGTGTGGTCTAGTGGCTAGGATACCTGGCTCTCACCCAGGAGGCCCGGGTTCGATTCCCGGTACCGGAATTGCGCGTTTTTATTGCTCCTCTTATGCGACTTGTCTCGACTTTGCTCGACTGACGCTACGCTGACGCGTGCAGAAAGCTACGTTAAGTATGACTCGCGGCAACACCTGACGGCGAGAGAGATGCGGCGTCTATCCACTTGTTATCGAGCCACATACCGGTACCTGTAGTCAAGAGGCTTGGAGGACTGCAAGACATTGCCACGGAGGTGAATGCAGCTAACCACTGTAGTTAGTGTCCTGACAGCGCAGGCACGTTCATTTGCTCGTATACATGTGATGGAGACCGTGTCTGACACTGCTGTGGCGTACACCTTGGCCTAGGCTTTGCTGGGTATCGCCACTTGCATTCGAGCCAGCTGCCTTCGCGTGCGCCTCCGTGGCCATGGCCGTGATCGTCTAGTGGTTAGGACATTGCGTTGTGGCCGCAATAACCCAGGTTCGAATCCTGGTCACGGCAATTTTGAAAGTTTTGCCTTGCTGCCGTTGCAATGACGAGTACTCGAAATGACAGTACTCTGTTGATTTTTTCACTCGTGTTCCGCAGGCCGCAGTTTGCACTACCACTTCATCCCCAACACGTAATGTCGCCTCCCAGAGCGCAGACGTCCGCTGCTCTCTGTAGTCGAAAAGGGCAGTTGTTTGAAGTGCGATGGATGAGCAGCCAGTCCCAGCAGAACAGGAAGCTGTGGCGTGCACTGTTTGTACAAATGCTAGGAACACTGGCGCACCAAGCAGCGCATGTAGCGTGGCCGAGCGCTTTAAGGCGCTGGTTTAAGGCACCAGTATCTCTGTAGGCGCGGTTTCGAATCCCGTAGCTGCCGGCGGTTTTGCTGTGATCGCGTTAACCTGGCGCTTTTTCTTCAAGTGTAACCTCCTTGAGCTCACATATGTTTGATACATGGAGCATTCTAGCTCCGCCTGACAGTTACAGCTACGATACTTTAGTGGTTACGGAAGGCCCAGGTTCGAAACCTGGTCACGGTACGAAAACGTCTCTTGACGCTGTCTCCTTAACTGCGACAGCTACAGACAAGTGGCGTCGCTACCATACGGCGGGCACGGCTTTTTCTTGCTGTGGATGGCCTAAAGAGACGCTTCCAGTGGGAGAGCAGTGGAAATACATGGCACGGCGATTGCCAAGATACTTCCATTTCGAAGTGATCTTTGTAGTACAAAGGAAACGTTTTGCCGCTGCTGCCCCAACGGTAACGTGGCCGAGCGGTCTAAGGCGCTGGTTTTAGGCACCAGTCTCTTCGGAGGCGTGGGTTCGAATCCCACCGTTGCCACTTTTTACGTCTCATTTTTGTGCCGTTGCGGTGTGTTCTCGTGGAGTGGGACGCAGCTCTTGTGACGCGCGTGTTGTGTAGGTAGCGTGGCCGAGCGGTCTAAGGCGCTGGTTTCAGGCACCATTCTCTTCGGAGGCGTGGGTTCGAATCCCACAGCTGCCAAACGTGTAATGTTTCCTGTGTCGAAGGCAGATGCACTCATTGCCCGCAAAGGAAACAGCACAACAAGGCGTGAGCGTCTGCTTGGTGAATTGTCGTAGAACAGTGCGTGGTGCAACGACAGGATTTTCAGGCACCTTTTGCTCTCATCATTGCTGGCGTTCGTCTCCACGAAATGCGTCCGGAGCACGCCGTTCTATAACGCGAGAGAGTGGATTTTTTACAGTTGTCGTCAGTCAACCGTGGGTGGCTGCTGCGTTCGCTGGAAAGAGCACTGCCGTCGTTATCCGGTGTGGTCTAGTGGCTAGGATACCTGGCTCTCACCCAGGAGGCCCGGGTTCGATTCCCGGTACCGGAATTGCGCGTTTTTATTGCTCCTCTTATGCGACTTGTCTCGACTTTGCTCGACTGACGCTACGCTGACGCGTGCAGAAAGCTACGTTAAGTATGACTCGCGGCAACACCTGACGGCGAGAGAGATGCGGCGTCTATCCACTTGTTATCGAGCCACATACCGGTACCTGTAGTCAAGAGGCTTGGAGGACTGCAAGACATTGCCACGGAGGTGAATGCAGCTAACCACTGTAGTTAGTGTCCTGACAGCGCAGGCACGTTCATTTGCTCGTATACATGTGATGGAGACCGTGTCTGACACTGCTGTGGCGTACACCTTGGCCTAGGCTTTGCTGGGTATCGCCACTTGCATTCGAGCCAGCTGCCTTCGCGTGCGCCTCCGTGGCCATGGCCGTGATCGTCTAGTGGTTAGGACATTGCGTTGTGGCCGCAATAACCCAGGTTCGAATCCTGGTCACGGCAATTTTGAAAGTTTTGCCTTGCTGCCGTTGCAATGACGAGTACTCGAAATGACAGTACTCTGTTGATTTTTTCACTCGTGTTCCGCAGGCCGCAGTTTGCACTACCACTTCATCCCCAACACGTAATGTCGCCTCCCAGAGCGCAGACGTCCGCTGCTCTCTGTAGTCGAAAAGGGCAGTTGTTTGAAGTGCGATGGATGAGCAGCCAGTCCCAGCAGAACAGGAAGCTGTGGCGTGCACTGTTTGTACAAATGCTAGGAACACTGGCGCACCAAGCAGCGCATGTAGCGTGGCCGAGCGCTTTAAGGCGCTGGTTTAAGGCACCAGTATCTCTGTAGGCGCGGTTTCGAATCCCGTAGCTGCCGGCGGTTTTGCTGTGATCGCGTTAACCTGGCGCTTTTTCTTCAAGTGTAACCTCCTTGAGCTCACATATGTTTGATACATGGAGCATTCTAGCTCCGCCTGACAGTTACAGCTACGATACTTTAGTGGTTACGGAAGGCCCAGGTTCGAAACCTGGTCACGGTACGAAAACGTCTCTTGACGCTGTCTCCTTAACTGCGACAGCTACAGACAAGTGGCGTCGCTACCATACGGCGGGCACGGCTTTTTCTTGCTGTGGATGGCCTAAAGAGACGCTTCCAGTGGGAGAGCAGTGGAAATACATGGCACGGCGATTGCCAAGATACTTCCATTTCGAAGTGATCTTTGTAGTACAAAGGAAACGTTTTGCCGCTGCTGCCCCAACGGTAACGTGGCCGAGCGGTCTAAGGCGCTGGTTTTAGGCACCAGTCTCTTCGGAGGCGTGGGTTCGAATCCCACCGTTGCCACTTTTTACGTCTCATTTTTGTGCCGTTGCGGTGTGTTCTCGTGGAGTGGGACGCAGCTCTTGTGACGCGCGTGTTGTGTAGGTAGCGTGGCCGAGCGGTCTAAGGCGCTGGTTTCAGGCACCATTCTCTTCGGAGGCGTGGGTTCGAATCCCACAGCTGCCAAACGTGTAATGTTTCCTGTGTCGAAGGCAGATGCACTCATTGCCCGCAAAGGAAACAGCACAACAAGGCGTGAGCGTCTGCTTGGTGAATTGTCGTAGAACAGTGCGTGGTGCAACGACAGGATTTTCAGGCACCTTTTGCTCTCATCATTGCTGGCGTTCGTCTCCACGAAATGCGTCCGGAGCACGCCGTTCTATAACGCGAGAGAGTGGATTTTTTACAGTTGTCGTCAGTCAACCGTGGGTGGCTGCTGCGTTCGCTGGAAAGAGCACTGCCGTCGTTATCCGGTGTGGTCTAGTGGCTAGGATACCTGGCTCTCACCCAGGAGGCCCGGGTTCGATTCCCGGTACCGGAATTGCGCGTTTTTATTGCTCCTCTTATGCGACTTGTCTCGACTTTGCTCGACTGACGCTACGCTGACGCGTGCAGAAAGCTACGTTAAGTATGACTCGCGGCAACACCTGACGGCGAGAGAGATGCGGCGTCTATCCACTTGTTATCGAGCCACATACCGGTACCTGTAGTCAAGAGGCTTGGAGGACTGCAAGACATTGCCACGGAGGTGAATGCAGCTAACCACTGTAGTTAGTGTCCTGACAGCGCAGGCACGTTCATTTGCTCGTATACATGTGATGGAGACCGTGTCTGACACTGCTGTGGCGTACACCTTGGCCTAGGCTTTGCTGGGTATCGCCACTTGCATTCGAGCCAGCTGCCTTCGCGTGCGCCTCCGTGGCCATGGCCGTGATCGTCTAGTGGTTAGGACATTGCGTTGTGGCCGCAATAACCCAGGTTCGAATCCTGGTCACGGCAATTTTGAAAGTTTTGCCTTGCTGCCGTTGCAATGACGAGTACTCGAAATGACAGTACTCTGTTGATTTTTTCACTCGTGTTCCGCAGGCCGCAGTTTGCACTACCACTTCATCCCCAACACGTAATGTCGCCTCCCAGAGCGCAGACGTCCGCTGCTCTCTGTAGTCGAAAAGGGCAGTTGTTTGAAGTGCGATGGATGAGCAGCCAGTCCCAGCAGAACAGGAAGCTGTGGCGTGCACTGTTTGTACAAATGCTAGGAACACTGGCGCACCAAGCAGCGCATGTAGCGTGGCCGAGCGCTTTAAGGCGCTGGTTTAAGGCACCAGTATCTCTGTAGGCGCGGTTTCGAATCCCGTAGCTGCCGGCGGTTTTGCTGTGATCGCGTTAACCTGGCGCTTTTTCTTCAAGTGTAACCTCCTTGAGCTCACATATGTTTGATACATGGAGCATTCTAGCTCCGCCTGACAGTTACAGCTACGATACTTTAGTGGTTACGGAAGGCCCAGGTTCGAAACCTGGTCACGGTACGAAAACGTCTCTTGACGCTGTCTCCTTAACTGCGACAGCTACAGACAAGTGGCGTCGCTACCATACGGCGGGCACGGCTTTTTCTTGCTGTGGATGGCCTAAAGAGACGCTTCCAGTGGGAGAGCAGTGGAAATACATGGCACGGCGATTGCCAAGATACTTCCATTTCGAAGTGATCTTTGTAGTACAAAGGAAACGTTTTGCCGCTGCTGCCCCAACGGTAACGTGGCCGAGCGGTCTAAGGCGCTGGTTTTAGGCACCAGTCTCTTCGGAGGCGTGGGTTCGAATCCCACCGTTGCCACTTTTTACGTCTCATTTTTGTGCCGTTGCGGTGTGTTCTCGTGGAGTGGGACGCAGCTCTTGTGACGCGCGTGTTGTGTAGGTAGCGTGGCCGAGCGGTCTAAGGCGCTGGTTTCAGGCACCATTCTCTTCGGAGGCGTGGGTTCGAATCCCACAGCTGCCAAACGTGTAATGTTTCCTGTGTCGAAGGCAGATGCACTCATTGCCCGCAAAGGAAACAGCACAACAAGGCGTGAGCGTCTGCTTGGTGAATTGTCGTAGAACAGTGCGTGGTGCAACGACAGGATTTTCAGGCACCTTTTGCTCTCATCATTGCTGGCGTTCGTCTCCACGAAATGCGTCCGGAGCACGCCGTTCTATAACGCGAGAGAGTGGATTTTTTACAGTTGTCGTCAGTCAACCGTGGGTGGCTGCTGCGTTCGCTGGAAAGAGCACTGCCGTCGTTATCCGGTGTGGTCTAGTGGCTAGGATACCTGGCTCTCACCCAGGAGGCCCGGGTTCGATTCCCGGTACCGGAATTGCGCGTTTTTATTGCTCCTCTTATGCGACTTGTCTCGACTTTGCTCGACTGACGCTACGCTGACGCGTGCAGAAAGCTACGTTAAGTATGACTCGCGGCAACACCTGACGGCGAGAGAGATGCGGCGTCTATCCACTTGTTATCGAGCCACATACCGGTACCTGTAGTCAAGAGGCTTGGAGGACTGCAAGACATTGCCACGGAGGTGAATGCAGCTAACCACTGTAGTTAGTGTCCTGACAGCGCAGGCACGTTCATTTGCTCGTATACATGTGATGGAGACCGTGTCTGACACTGCTGTGGCGTACACCTTGGCCTAGGCTTTGCTGGGTATCGCCACTTGCATTCGAGCCAGCTGCCTTCGCGTGCGCCTCCGTGGCCATGGCCGTGATCGTCTAGTGGTTAGGACATTGCGTTGTGGCCGCAATAACCCAGGTTCGAATCCTGGTCACGGCAATTTTGAAAGTTTTGCCTTGCTGCCGTTGCAATGACGAGTACTCGAAATGACAGTACTCTGTTGATTTTTTCACTCGTGTTCCGCAGGCCGCAGTTTGCACTACCACTTCATCCCCAACACGTAATGTCGCCTCCCAGAGCGCAGACGTCCGCTGCTCTCTGTAGTCGAAAAGGGCAGTTGTTTGAAGTGCGATGGATGAGCAGCCAGTCCCAGCAGAACAGGAAGCTGTGGCGTGCACTGTTTGTACAAATGCTAGGAACACTGGCGCACCAAGCAGCGCATGTAGCGTGGCCGAGCGCTTTAAGGCGCTGGTTTAAGGCACCAGTATCTCTGTAGGCGCGGTTTCGAATCCCGTAGCTGCCGGCGGTTTTGCTGTGATCGCGTTAACCTGGCGCTTTTTCTTCAAGTGTAACCTCCTTGAGCTCACATATGTTTGATACATGGAGCATTCTAGCTCCGCCTGACAGTTACAGCTACGATACTTTAGTGGTTACGGAAGGCCCAGGTTCGAAACCTGGTCACGGTACGAAAACGTCTCTTGACGCTGTCTCCTTAACTGCGACAGCTACAGACAAGTGGCGTCGCTACCATACGGCGGGCACGGCTTTTTCTTGCTGTGGATGGCCTAAAGAGACGCTTCCAGTGGGAGAGCAGTGGAAATACATGGCACGGCGATTGCCAAGATACTTCCATTTCGAAGTGATCTTTGTAGTACAAAGGAAACGTTTTGCCGCTGCTGCCCCAACGGTAACGTGGCCGAGCGGTCTAAGGCGCTGGTTTTAGGCACCAGTCTCTTCGGAGGCGTGGGTTCGAATCCCACCGTTGCCACTTTTTACGTCTCATTTTTGTGCCGTTGCGGTGTGTTCTCGTGGAGTGGGACGCAGCTCTTGTGACGCGCGTGTTGTGTAGGTAGCGTGGCCGAGCGGTCTAAGGCGCTGGTTTCAGGCACCATTCTCTTCGGAGGCGTGGGTTCGAATCCCACAGCTGCCAAACGTGTAATGTTTCCTGTGTCGAAGGCAGATGCACTCATTGCCCGCAAAGGAAACAGCACAACAAGGCGTGAGCGTCTGCTTGGTGAATTGTCGTAGAACAGTGCGTGGTGCAACGACAGGATTTTCAGGCACCTTTTGCTCTCATCATTGCTGGCGTTCGTCTCCACGAAATGCGTCCGGAGCACGCCGTTCTATAACGCGAGAGAGTGGATTTTTTACAGTTGTCGTCAGTCAACCGTGGGTGGCTGCTGCGTTCGCTGGAAAGAGCACTGCCGTCGTTATCCGGTGTGGTCTAGTGGCTAGGATACCTGGCTCTCACCCAGGAGGCCCGGGTTCGATTCCCGGTACCGGAATTGCGCGTTTTTATTGCTCCTCTTATGCGACTTGTCTCGACTTTGCTCGACTGACGCTACGCTGACGCGTGCAGAAAGCTACGTTAAGTATGACTCGCGGCAACACCTGACGGCGAGAGAGATGCGGCGTCTATCCACTTGTTATCGAGCCACATACCGGTACCTGTAGTCAAGAGGCTTGGAGGACTGCAAGACATTGCCACGGAGGTGAATGCAGCTAACCACTGTAGTTAGTGTCCTGACAGCGCAGGCACGTTCATTTGCTCGTATACATGTGATGGAGACCGTGTCTGACACTGCTGTGGCGTACACCTTGGCCTAGGCTTTGCTGGGTATCGCCACTTGCATTCGAGCCAGCTGCCTTCGCGTGCGCCTCCGTGGCCATGGCCGTGATCGTCTAGTGGTTAGGACATTGCGTTGTGGCCGCAATAACCCAGGTTCGAATCCTGGTCACGGCAATTTTGAAAGTTTTGCCTTGCTGCCGTTGCAATGACGAGTACTCGAAATGACAGTACTCTGTTGATTTTTTCACTCGTGTTCCGCAGGCCGCAGTTTGCACTACCACTTCATCCCCAACACGTAATGTCGCCTCCCAGAGCGCAGACGTCCGCTGCTCTCTGTAGTCGAAAAGGGCAGTTGTTTGAAGTGCGATGGATGAGCAGCCAGTCCCAGCAGAACAGGAAGCTGTGGCGTGCACTGTTTGTACAAATGCTAGGAACACTGGCGCACCAAGCAGCGCATGTAGCGTGGCCGAGCGCTTTAAGGCGCTGGTTTAAGGCACCAGTATCTCTGTAGGCGCGGTTTCGAATCCCGTAGCTGCCGGCGGTTTTGCTGTGATCGCGTTAACCTGGCGCTTTTTCTTCAAGTGTAACCTCCTTGAGCTCACATATGTTTGATACATGGAGCATTCTAGCTCCGCCTGACAGTTACAGCTACGATACTTTAGTGGTTACGGAAGGCCCAGGTTCGAAACCTGGTCACGGTACGAAAACGTCTCTTGACGCTGTCTCCTTAACTGCGACAGCTACAGACAAGTGGCGTCGCTACCATACGGCGGGCACGGCTTTTTCTTGCTGTGGATGGCCTAAAGAGACGCTTCCAGTGGGAGAGCAGTGGAAATACATGGCACGGCGATTGCCAAGATACTTCCATTTCGAAGTGATCTTTGTAGTACAAAGGAAACGTTTTGCCGCTGCTGCCCCAACGGTAACGTGGCCGAGCGGTCTAAGGCGCTGGTTTTAGGCACCAGTCTCTTCGGAGGCGTGGGTTCGAATCCCACCGTTGCCACTTTTTACGTCTCATTTTTGTGCCGTTGCGGTGTGTTCTCGTGGAGTGGGACGCAGCTCTTGTGACGCGCGTGTTGTGTAGGTAGCGTGGCCGAGCGGTCTAAGGCGCTGGTTTCAGGCACCATTCTCTTCGGAGGCGTGGGTTCGAATCCCACAGCTGCCAAACGTGTAATGTTTCCTGTGTCGAAGGCAGATGCACTCATTGCCCGCAAAGGAAACAGCACAACAAGGCGTGAGCGTCTGCTTGGTGAATTGTCGTAGAACAGTGCGTGGTGCAACGACAGGATTTTCAGGCACCTTTTGCTCTCATCATTGCTGGCGTTCGTCTCCACGAAATGCGTCCGGAGCACGCCGTTCTATAACGCGAGAGAGTGGATTTTTTACAGTTGTCGTCAGTCAACCGTGGGTGGCTGCTGCGTTCGCTGGAAAGAGCACTGCCGTCGTTATCCGGTGTGGTCTAGTGGCTAGGATACCTGGCTCTCACCCAGGAGGCCCGGGTTCGATTCCCGGTACCGGAATTGCGCGTTTTTATTGCTCCTCTTATGCGACTTGTCTCGACTTTGCTCGACTGACGCTACGCTGACGCGTGCAGAAAGCTACGTTAAGTATGACTCGCGGCAACACCTGACGGCGAGAGAGATGCGGCGTCTATCCACTTGTTATCGAGCCACATACCGGTACCTGTAGTCAAGAGGCTTGGAGGACTGCAAGACATTGCCACGGAGGTGAATGCAGCTAACCACTGTAGTTAGTGTCCTGACAGCGCAGGCACGTTCATTTGCTCGTATACATGTGATGGAGACCGTGTCTGACACTGCTGTGGCGTACACCTTGGCCTAGGCTTTGCTGGGTATCGCCACTTGCATTCGAGCCAGCTGCCTTCGCGTGCGCCTCCGTGGCCATGGCCGTGATCGTCTAGTGGTTAGGACATTGCGTTGTGGCCGCAATAACCCAGGTTCGAATCCTGGTCACGGCAATTTTGAAAGTTTTGCCTTGCTGCCGTTGCAATGACGAGTACTCGAAATGACAGTACTCTGTTGATTTTTTCACTCGTGTTCCGCAGGCCGCAGTTTGCACTACCACTTCATCCCCAACACGTAATGTCGCCTCCCAGAGCGCAGACGTCCGCTGCTCTCTGTAGTCGAAAAGGGCAGTTGTTTGAAGTGCGATGGATGAGCAGCCAGTCCCAGCAGAACAGGAAGCTGTGGCGTGCACTGTTTGTACAAATGCTAGGAACACTGGCGCACCAAGCAGCGCATGTAGCGTGGCCGAGCGCTTTAAGGCGCTGGTTTAAGGCACCAGTATCTCTGTAGGCGCGGTTTCGAATCCCGTAGCTGCCGGCGGTTTTGCTGTGATCGCGTTAACCTGGCGCTTTTTCTTCAAGTGTAACCTCCTTGAGCTCACATATGTTTGATACATGGAGCATTCTAGCTCCGCCTGACAGTTACAGCTACGATACTTTAGTGGTTACGGAAGGCCCAGGTTCGAAACCTGGTCACGGTACGAAAACGTCTCTTGACGCTGTCTCCTTAACTGCGACAGCTACAGACAAGTGGCGTCGCTACCATACGGCGGGCACGGCTTTTTCTTGCTGTGGATGGCCTAAAGAGACGCTTCCAGTGGGAGAGCAGTGGAAATACATGGCACGGCGATTGCCAAGATACTTCCATTTCGAAGTGATCTTTGTAGTACAAAGGAAACGTTTTGCCGCTGCTGCCCCAACGGTAACGTGGCCGAGCGGTCTAAGGCGCTGGTTTTAGGCACCAGTCTCTTCGGAGGCGTGGGTTCGAATCCCACCGTTGCCACTTTTTACGTCTCATTTTTGTGCCGTTGCGGTGTGTTCTCGTGGAGTGGGACGCAGCTCTTGTGACGCGCGTGTTGTGTAGGTAGCGTGGCCGAGCGGTCTAAGGCGCTGGTTTCAGGCACCATTCTCTTCGGAGGCGTGGGTTCGAATCCCACAGCTGCCAAACGTGTAATGTTTCCTGTGTCGAAGGCAGATGCACTCATTGCCCGCAAAGGAAACAGCACAACAAGGCGTGAGCGTCTGCTTGGTGAATTGTCGTAGAACAGTGCGTGGTGCAACGACAGGATTTTCAGGCACCTTTTGCTCTCATCATTGCTGGCGTTCGTCTCCACGAAATGCGTCCGGAGCACGCCGTTCTATAACGCGAGAGAGTGGATTTTTTACAGTTGTCGTCAGTCAACCGTGGGTGGCTGCTGCGTTCGCTGGAAAGAGCACTGCCGTCGTTATCCGGTGTGGTCTAGTGGCTAGGATACCTGGCTCTCACCCAGGAGGCCCGGGTTCGATTCCCGGTACCGGAATTGCGCGTTTTTATTGCTCCTCTTATGCGACTTGTCTCGACTTTGCTCGACTGACGCTACGCTGACGCGTGCAGAAAGCTACGTTAAGTATGACTCGCGGCAACACCTGACGGCGAGAGAGATGCGGCGTCTATCCACTTGTTATCGAGCCACATACCGGTACCTGTAGTCAAGAGGCTTGGAGGACTGCAAGACATTGCCACGGAGGTGAATGCAGCTAACCACTGTAGTTAGTGTCCTGACAGCGCAGGCACGTTCATTTGCTCGTATACATGTGATGGAGACCGTGTCTGACACTGCTGTGGCGTACACCTTGGCCTAGGCTTTGCTGGGTATCGCCACTTGCATTCGAGCCAGCTGCCTTCGCGTGCGCCTCCGTGGCCATGGCCGTGATCGTCTAGTGGTTAGGACATTGCGTTGTGGCCGCAATAACCCAGGTTCGAATCCTGGTCACGGCAATTTTGAAAGTTTTGCCTTGCTGCCGTTGCAATGACGAGTACTCGAAATGACAGTACTCTGTTGATTTTTTCACTCGTGTTCCGCAGGCCGCAGTTTGCACTACCACTTCATCCCCAACACGTAATGTCGCCTCCCAGAGCGCAGACGTCCGCTGCTCTCTGTAGTCGAAAAGGGCAGTTGTTTGAAGTGCGATGGATGAGCAGCCAGTCCCAGCAGAACAGGAAGCTGTGGCGTGCACTGTTTGTACAAATGCTAGGAACACTGGCGCACCAAGCAGCGCATGTAGCGTGGCCGAGCGCTTTAAGGCGCTGGTTTAAGGCACCAGTATCTCTGTAGGCGCGGTTTCGAATCCCGTAGCTGCCGGCGGTTTTGCTGTGATCGCGTTAACCTGGCGCTTTTTCTTCAAGTGTAACCTCCTTGAGCTCACATATGTTTGATACATGGAGCATTCTAGCTCCGCCTGACAGTTACAGCTACGATACTTTAGTGGTTACGGAAGGCCCAGGTTCGAAACCTGGTCACGGTACGAAAACGTCTCTTGACGCTGTCTCCTTAACTGCGACAGCTACAGACAAGTGGCGTCGCTACCATACGGCGGGCACGGCTTTTTCTTGCTGTGGATGGCCTAAAGAGACGCTTCCAGTGGGAGAGCAGTGGAAATACATGGCACGGCGATTGCCAAGATACTTCCATTTCGAAGTGATCTTTGTAGTACAAAGGAAACGTTTTGCCGCTGCTGCCCCAACGGTAACGTGGCCGAGCGGTCTAAGGCGCTGGTTTTAGGCACCAGTCTCTTCGGAGGCGTGGGTTCGAATCCCACCGTTGCCACTTTTTACGTCTCATTTTTGTGCCGTTGCGGTGTGTTCTCGTGGAGTGGGACGCAGCTCTTGTGACGCGCGTGTTGTGTAGGTAGCGTGGCCGAGCGGTCTAAGGCGCTGGTTTCAGGCACCATTCTCTTCGGAGGCGTGGGTTCGAATCCCACAGCTGCCAAACGTGTAATGTTTCCTGTGTCGAAGGCAGATGCACTCATTGCCCGCAAAGGAAACAGCACAACAAGGCGTGAGCGTCTGCTTGGTGAATTGTCGTAGAACAGTGCGTGGTGCAACGACAGGATTTTCAGGCACCTTTTGCTCTCATCATTGCTGGCGTTCGTCTCCACGAAATGCGTCCGGAGCACGCCGTTCTATAACGCGAGAGAGTGGATTTTTTACAGTTGTCGTCAGTCAACCGTGGGTGGCTGCTGCGTTCGCTGGAAAGAGCACTGCCGTCGTTATCCGGTGTGGTCTAGTGGCTAGGATACCTGGCTCTCACCCAGGAGGCCCGGGTTCGATTCCCGGTACCGGAATTGCGCGTTTTTATTGCTCCTCTTATGCGACTTGTCTCGACTTTGCTCGACTGACGCTACGCTGACGCGTGCAGAAAGCTACGTTAAGTATGACTCGCGGCAACACCTGACGGCGAGAGAGATGCGGCGTCTATCCACTTGTTATCGAGCCACATACCGGTACCTGTAGTCAAGAGGCTTGGAGGACTGCAAGACATTGCCACGGAGGTGAATGCAGCTAACCACTGTAGTTAGTGTCCTGACAGCGCAGGCACGTTCATTTGCTCGTATACATGTGATGGAGACCGTGTCTGACACTGCTGTGGCGTACACCTTGGCCTAGGCTTTGCTGGGTATCGCCACTTGCATTCGAGCCAGCTGCCTTCGCGTGCGCCTCCGTGGCCATGGCCGTGATCGTCTAGTGGTTAGGACATTGCGTTGTGGCCGCAATAACCCAGGTTCGAATCCTGGTCACGGCAATTTTGAAAGTTTTGCCTTGCTGCCGTTGCAATGACGAGTACTCGAAATGACAGTACTCTGTTGATTTTTTCACTCGTGTTCCGCAGGCCGCAGTTTGCACTACCACTTCATCCCCAACACGTAATGTCGCCTCCCAGAGCGCAGACGTCCGCTGCTCTCTGTAGTCGAAAAGGGCAGTTGTTTGAAGTGCGATGGATGAGCAGCCAGTCCCAGCAGAACAGGAAGCTGTGGCGTGCACTGTTTGTACAAATGCTAGGAACACTGGCGCACCAAGCAGCGCATGTAGCGTGGCCGAGCGCTTTAAGGCGCTGGTTTAAGGCACCAGTATCTCTGTAGGCGCGGTTTCGAATCCCGTAGCTGCCGGCGGTTTTGCTGTGATCGCGTTAACCTGGCGCTTTTTCTTCAAGTGTAACCTCCTTGAGCTCACATATGTTTGATACATGGAGCATTCTAGCTCCGCCTGACAGTTACAGCTACGATACTTTAGTGGTTACGGAAGGCCCAGGTTCGAAACCTGGTCACGGTACGAAAACGTCTCTTGACGCTGTCTCCTTAACTGCGACAGCTACAGACAAGTGGCGTCGCTACCATACGGCGGGCACGGCTTTTTCTTGCTGTGGATGGCCTAAAGAGACGCTTCCAGTGGGAGAGCAGTGGAAATACATGGCACGGCGATTGCCAAGATACTTCCATTTCGAAGTGATCTTTGTAGTACAAAGGAAACGTTTTGCCGCTGCTGCCCCAACGGTAACGTGGCCGAGCGGTCTAAGGCGCTGGTTTTAGGCACCAGTCTCTTCGGAGGCGTGGGTTCGAATCCCACCGTTGCCACTTTTTACGTCTCATTTTTGTGCCGTTGCGGTGTGTGTTCTCGTGGAGTGGGACGCAGCTCTTGTGACGCGCGTGTTGTGTAGGTAGCGTGGCCGAGCGGTCTAAGGCGCTGGTTTCAGGCACCATTCTCTTCGGAGGCGTGGGTTCGAATCCCACAGCTGCCAAACGTGTAATGTTTCCTGTGTCGAAGGCAGATGCACTCATTGCCCGCAAAGGAAACAGCACAACAAGGCGTGAGCGTCTGCTTGGTGAATTGTCGTAGAACAGTGCGTGGTGCAACGACAGGATTTTCAGGCACCTTTTGCTCTCATCATTGCTGGCGTTCGTCTCCACGAAATGCGTCCGGAGCACGCCGTTCTATAACGCGAGAGAGTGGATTTTTTACAGTTGTCGTCAGTCAACCGTGGGTGGCTGCTGCGTTCGCTGGAAAGAGCACTGCCGTCGTTATCCGGTGTGGTCTAGTGGCTAGGATACCTGGCTCTCACCCAGGAGGCCCGGGTTCGATTCCCGGTACCGGAATTGCGCGTTTTTATTGCTCCTCTTATGCGACTTGTCTCGACTTTGCTCGACTGACGCTACGCTGACGCGTGCAGAAAGCTACGTTAAGTATGACTCGCGGCAACACCTGACGGCGAGAGAGATGCGGCGTCTATCCACTTGTTATCGAGCCACATACCGGTACCTGTAGTCAAGAGGCTTGGAGGACTGCAAGACATTGCCACGGAGGTGAATGCAGCTAACCACTGTAGTTAGTGTCCTGACAGCGCAGGCACGTTCATTTGCTCGTATACATGTGATGGAGACCGTGTCTGACACTGCTGTGGCGTACACCTTGGCCTAGGCTTTGCTGGGTATCGCCACTTGCATTCGAGCCAGCTGCCTTCGCGTGCGCCTCCGTGGCCATGGCCGTGATCGTCTAGTGGTTAGGACATTGCGTTGTGGCCGCAATAACCCAGGTTCGAATCCTGGTCACGGCAATTTTGAAAGTTTTGCCTTGCTGCCGTTGCAATGACGAGTACTCGAAATGACAGTACTCTGTTGATTTTTTCACTCGTGTTCCGCAGGCCGCAGTTTGCACTACCACTTCATCCCCAACACGTAATGTCGCCTCCCAGAGCGCAGACGTCCGCTGCTCTCTGTAGTCGAAAAGGGCAGTTGTTTGAAGTGCGATGGATGAGCAGCCAGTCCCAGCAGAACAGGAAGCTGTGGCGTGCACTGTTTGTACAAATGCTAGGAACACTGGCGCACCAAGCAGCGCATGTAGCGTGGCCGAGCGCTTTAAGGCGCTGGTTTAAGGCACCAGTATCTCTGTAGGCGCGGTTTCGAATCCCGTAGCTGCCGGCGGTTTTGCTGTGATCGCGTTAACCTGGCGCTTTTTCTTCAAGTGTAACCTCCTTGAGCTCACATATGTTTGATACATGGAGCATTCTAGCTCCGCCTGACAGTTACAGCTACGATACTTTAGTGGTTACGGAAGGCCCAGGTTCGAAACCTGGTCACGGTACGAAAACGTCTCTTGACGCTGTCTCCTTAACTGCGACAGCTACAGACAAGTGGCGTCGCTACCATACGGCGGGCACGGCTTTTTCTTGCTGTGGATGGCCTAAAGAGACGCTTCCAGTGGGAGAGCAGTGGAAATACATGGCACGGCGATTGCCAAGATACTTCCATTTCGAAGTGATCTTTGTAGTACAAAGGAAACGTTTTGCCGCTGCTGCCCCAACGGTAACGTGGCCGAGCGGTCTAAGGCGCTGGTTTTAGGCACCAGTCTCTTCGGAGGCGTGGGTTCGAATCCCACCGTTGCCACTTTTTACGTCTCATTTTTGTGCCGTTGCGGTGTGTTCTCGTGGAGTGGGACGCAGCTCTTGTGACGCGCGTGTTGTGTAGGTAGCGTGGCCGAGCGGTCTAAGGCGCTGGTTTCAGGCACCATTCTCTTCGGAGGCGTGGGTTCGAATCCCACAGCTGCCAAACGTGTAATGTTTCCTGTGTCGAAGGCAGATGCACTCATTGCCCGCAAAGGAAACAGCACAACAAGGCGTGAGCGTCTGCTTGGTGAATTGTCGTAGAACAGTGCGTGGTGCAACGACAGGATTTTCAGGCACCTTTTGCTCTCATCATTGCTGGCGTTCGTCTCCACGAAATGCGTCCGGAGCACGCCGTTCTATAACGCGAGAGAGTGGATTTTTTACAGTTGTCGTCAGTCAACCGTGGGTGGCTGCTGCGTTCGCTGGAAAGAGCACTGCCGTCGTTATCCGGTGTGGTCTAGTGGCTAGGATACCTGGCTCTCACCCAGGAGGCCCGGGTTCGATTCCCGGTACCGGAATTGCGCGTTTTTATTGCTCCTCTTATGCGACTTGTCTCGACTTTGCTCGACTGACGCTACGCTGACGCGTGCAGAAAGCTACGTTAAGTATGACTCGCGGCAACACCTGACGGCGAGAGAGATGCGGCGTCTATCCACTTGTTATCGAGCCACATACCGGTACCTGTAGTCAAGAGGCTTGGAGGACTGCAAGACATTGCCACGGAGGTGAATGCAGCTAACCACTGTAGTTAGTGTCCTGACAGCGCAGGCACGTTCATTTGCTCGTATACATGTGATGGAGACCGTGTCTGACACTGCTGTGGCGTACACCTTGGCCTAGGCTTTGCTGGGTATCGCCACTTGCATTCGAGCCAGCTGCCTTCGCGTGCGCCTCCGTGGCCATGGCCGTGATCGTCTAGTGGTTAGGACATTGCGTTGTGGCCGCAATAACCCAGGTTCGAATCCTGGTCACGGCAATTTTGAAAGTTTTGCCTTGCTGCCGTTGCAATGACGAGTACTCGAAATGACAGTACTCTGTTGATTTTTTCACTCGTGTTCCGCAGGCCGCAGTTTGCACTACCACTTCATCCCCAACACGTAATGTCGCCTCCCAGAGCGCAGACGTCCGCTGCTCTCTGTAGTCGAAAAGGGCAGTTGTTTGAAGTGCGATGGATGAGCAGCCAGTCCCAGCAGAACAGGAAGCTGTGGCGTGCACTGTTTGTACAAATGCTAGGAACACTGGCGCACCAAGCAGCGCATGTAGCGTGGCCGAGCGCTTTAAGGCGCTGGTTTAAGGCACCAGTATCTCTGTAGGCGCGGTTTCGAATCCCGTAGCTGCCGGCGGTTTTGCTGTGATCGCGTTAACCTGGCGCTTTTTCTTCAAGTGTAACCTCCTTGAGCTCACATATGTTTGATACATGGAGCATTCTAGCTCCGCCTGACAGTTACAGCTACGATACTTTAGTGGTTACGGAAGGCCCAGGTTCGAAACCTGGTCACGGTACGAAAACGTCTCTTGACGCTGTCTCCTTAACTGCGACAGCTACAGACAAGTGGCGTCGCTACCATACGGCGGGCACGGCTTTTTCTTGCTGTGGATGGCCTAAAGAGACGCTTCCAGTGGGAGAGCAGTGGAAATACATGGCACGGCGATTGCCAAGATACTTCCATTTCGAAGTGATCTTTGTAGTACAAAGGAAACGTTTTGCCGCTGCTGCCCCAACGGTAACGTGGCCGAGCGGTCTAAGGCGCTGGTTTTAGGCACCAGTCTCTTCGGAGGCGTGGGTTCGAATCCCACCGTTGCCACTTTTTACGTCTCATTTTTGTGCCGTTGCGGTGTGTTCTCGTGGAGTGGGACGCAGCTCTTGTGACGCGCGTGTTGTGTAGGTAGCGTGGCCGAGCGGTCTAAGGCGCTGGTTTCAGGCACCATTCTCTTCGGAGGCGTGGGTTCGAATCCCACAGCTGCCAAACGTGTAATGTTTCCTGTGTCGAAGGCAGATGCACTCATTGCCCGCAAAGGAAACAGCACAACAAGGCGTGAGCGTCTGCTTGGTGAATTGTCGTAGAACAGTGCGTGGTGCAACGACAGGATTTTCAGGCACCTTTTGCTCTCATCATTGCTGGCGTTCGTCTCCACGAAATGCGTCCGGAGCACGCCGTTCTATAACGCGAGAGAGTGGATTTTTTACAGTTGTCGTCAGTCAACCGTGGGTGGCTGCTGCGTTCGCTGGAAAGAGCACTGCCGTCGTTATCCGGTGTGGTCTAGTGGCTAGGATACCTGGCTCTCACCCAGGAGGCCCGGGTTCGATTCCCGGTACCGGAATTGCGCGTTTTTATTGCTCCTCTTATGCGACTTGTCTCGACTTTGCTCGACTGACGCTACGCTGACGCGTGCAGAAAGCTACGTTAAGTATGACTCGCGGCAACACCTGACGGCGAGAGAGATGCGGCGTCTATCCACTTGTTATCGAGCCACATACCGGTACCTGTAGTCAAGAGGCTTGGAGGACTGCAAGACATTGCCACGGAGGTGAATGCAGCTAACCACTGTAGTTAGTGTCCTGACAGCGCAGGCACGTTCATTTGCTCGTATACATGTGATGGAGACCGTGTCTGACACTGCTGTGGCGTACACCTTGGCCTAGGCTTTGCTGGGTATCGCCACTTGCATTCGAGCCAGCTGCCTTCGCGTGCGCCTCCGTGGCCATGGCCGTGATCGTCTAGTGGTTAGGACATTGCGTTGTGGCCGCAATAACCCAGGTTCGAATCCTGGTCACGGCAATTTTGAAAGTTTTGCCTTGCTGCCGTTGCAATGACGAGTACTCGAAATGACAGTACTCTGTTGATTTTTTCACTCGTGTTCCGCAGGCCGCAGTTTGCACTACCACTTCATCCCCAACACGTAATGTCGCCTCCCAGAGCGCAGACGTCCGCTGCTCTCTGTAGTCGAAAAGGGCAGTTGTTTGAAGTGCGATGGATGAGCAGCCAGTCCCAGCAGAACAGGAAGCTGTGGCGTGCACTGTTTGTACAAATGCTAGGAACACTGGCGCACCAAGCAGCGCATGTAGCGTGGCCGAGCGCTTTAAGGCGCTGGTTTAAGGCACCAGTATCTCTGTAGGCGCGGTTTCGAATCCCGTAGCTGCCGGCGGTTTTGCTGTGATCGCGTTAACCTGGCGCTTTTTCTTCAAGTGTAACCTCCTTGAGCTCACATATGTTTGATACATGGAGCATTCTAGCTCCGCCTGACAGTTACAGCTACGATACTTTAGTGGTTACGGAAGGCCCAGGTTCGAAACCTGGTCACGGTACGAAAACGTCTCTTGACGCTGTCTCCTTAACTGCGACAGCTACAGACAAGTGGCGTCGCTACCATACGGCGGGCACGGCTTTTTCTTGCTGTGGATGGCCTAAAGAGACGCTTCCAGTGGGAGAGCAGTGGAAATACATGGCACGGCGATTGCCAAGATACTTCCATTTCGAAGTGATCTTTGTAGTACAAAGGAAACGTTTTGCCGCTGCTGCCCCAACGGTAACGTGGCCGAGCGGTCTAAGGCGCTGGTTTTAGGCACCAGTCTCTTCGGAGGCGTGGGTTCGAATCCCACCGTTGCCACTTTTTACGTCTCATTTTTGTGCCGTTGCGGTGTGTTCTCGTGGAGTGGGACGCAGCTCTTGTGACGCGCGTGTTGTGTAGGTAGCGTGGCCGAGCGGTCTAAGGCGCTGGTTTCAGGCACCATTCTCTTCGGAGGCGTGGGTTCGAATCCCACAGCTGCCAAACGTGTAATGTTTCCTGTGTCGAAGGCAGATGCACTCATTGCCCGCAAAGGAAACAGCACAACAAGGCGTGAGCGTCTGCTTGGTGAATTGTCGTAGAACAGTGCGTGGTGCAACGACAGGATTTTCAGGCACCTTTTGCTCTCATCATTGCTGGCGTTCGTCTCCACGAAATGCGTCCGGAGCACGCCGTTCTATAACGCGAGAGAGTGGATTTTTTACAGTTGTCGTCAGTCAACCGTGGGTGGCTGCTGCGTTCGCTGGAAAGAGCACTGCCGTCGTTATCCGGTGTGGTCTAGTGGCTAGGATACCTGGCTCTCACCCAGGAGGCCCGGGTTCGATTCCCGGTACCGGAATTGCGCGTTTTTATTGCTCCTCTTATGCGACTTGTCTCGACTTTGCTCGACTGACGCTACGCTGACGCGTGCAGAAAGCTACGTTAAGTATGACTCGCGGCAACACCTGACGGCGAGAGAGATGCGGCGTCTATCCACTTGTTATCGAGCCACATACCGGTACCTGTAGTCAAGAGGCTTGGAGGACTGCAAGACATTGCCACGGAGGTGAATGCAGCTAACCACTGTAGTTAGTGTCCTGACAGCGCAGGCACGTTCATTTGCTCGTATACATGTGATGGAGACCGTGTCTGACACTGCTGTGGCGTACACCTTGGCCTAGGCTTTGCTGGGTATCGCCACTTGCATTCGAGCCAGCTGCCTTCGCGTGCGCCTCCGTGGCCATGGCCGTGATCGTCTAGTGGTTAGGACATTGCGTTGTGGCCGCAATAACCCAGGTTCGAATCCTGGTCACGGCAATTTTGAAAGTTTTGCCTTGCTGCCGTTGCAATGACGAGTACTCGAAATGACAGTACTCTGTTGATTTTTTCACTCGTGTTCCGCAGGCCGCAGTTTGCACTACCACTTCATCCCCAACACGTAATGTCGCCTCCCAGAGCGCAGACGTCCGCTGCTCTCTGTAGTCGAAAAGGGCAGTTGTTTGAAGTGCGATGGATGAGCAGCCAGTCCCAGCAGAACAGGAAGCTGTGGCGTGCACTGTTTGTACAAATGCTAGGAACACTGGCGCACCAAGCAGCGCATGTAGCGTGGCCGAGCGCTTTAAGGCGCTGGTTTAAGGCACCAGTATCTCTGTAGGCGCGGTTTCGAATCCCGTAGCTGCCGGCGGTTTTGCTGTGATCGCGTTAACCTGGCGCTTTTTCTTCAAGTGTAACCTCCTTGAGCTCACATATGTTTGATACATGGAGCATTCTAGCTCCGCCTGACAGTTACAGCTACGATACTTTAGTGGTTACGGAAGGCCCAGGTTCGAAACCTGGTCACGGTACGAAAACGTCTCTTGACGCTGTCTCCTTAACTGCGACAGCTACAGACAAGTGGCGTCGCTACCATACGGCGGGCACGGCTTTTTCTTGCTGTGGATGGCCTAAAGAGACGCTTCCAGTGGGAGAGCAGTGGAAATACATGGCACGGCGATTGCCAAGATACTTCCATTTCGAAGTGATCTTTGTAGTACAAAGGAAACGTTTTGCCGCTGCTGCCCCAACGGTAACGTGGCCGAGCGGTCTAAGGCGCTGGTTTTAGGCACCAGTCTCTTCGGAGGCGTGGGTTCGAATCCCACCGTTGCCACTTTTTACGTCTCATTTTTGTGCCGTTGCGGTGTGTTCTCGTGGAGTGGGACGCAGCTCTTGTGACGCGCGTGT
The DNA here is from genome assembly GCF_021461395.2 of Schistocerca americana. Lineage (NCBI taxonomy): Eukaryota > Metazoa > Arthropoda > Insecta > Orthoptera > Acrididae > Schistocerca > Schistocerca americana. The sequence continues at coordinate 21,360 of NW_025726784.1, forward strand.
TGTGTAGGTAGCGTGGCCGAGCGGTCTAAGGCGCTGGTTTCAGGCACCATTCTCTTCGGAGGCGTGGGTTCGAATCCCACAGCTGCCAAACGTGTAATGTTTCCTGTGTCGAAGGCAGATGCACTCATTGCCCGCAAAGGAAACAGCACAACAAGGCGTGAGCGTCTGCTTGGTGAATTGTCGTAGAACAGTGCGTGGTGCAACGACAGGATTTTCAGGCACCTTTTGCTCTCATCATTGCTGGCGTTCGTCTCCACGAAATGCGTCCGGAGCACGCCGTTCTATAACGCGAGAGAGTGGATTTTTTACAGTTGTCGTCAGTCAACCGTGGGTGGCTGCTGCGTTCGCTGGAAAGAGCACTGCCGTCGTTATCCGGTGTGGTCTAGTGGCTAGGATACCTGGCTCTCACCCAGGAGGCCCGGGTTCGATTCCCGGTACCGGAATTGCGCGTTTTTATTGCTCCTCTTATGCGACTTGTCTCGACTTTGCTCGACTGACGCTACGCTGACGCGTGCAGAAAGCTACGTTAAGTATGACTCGCGGCAACACCTGACGGCGAGAGAGATGCGGCGTCTATCCACTTGTTATCGAGCCACATACCGGTACCTGTAGTCAAGAGGCTTGGAGGACTGCAAGACATTGCCACGGAGGTGAATGCAGCTAACCACTGTAGTTAGTGTCCTGACAGCGCAGGCACGTTCATTTGCTCGTATACATGTGATGGAGACCGTGTCTGACACTGCTGTGGCGTACACCTTGGCCTAGGCTTTGCTGGGTATCGCCACTTGCATTCGAGCCAGCTGCCTTCGCGTGCGCCTCCGTGGCCATGGCCGTGATCGTCTAGTGGTTAGGACATTGCGTTGTGGCCGCAATAACCCAGGTTCGAATCCTGGTCACGGCAATTTTGAAAGTTTTGCCTTGCTGCCGTTGCAATGACGAGTACTCGAAATGACAGTACTCTGTTGATTTTTTCACTCGTGTTCCGCAGGCCGCAGTTTGCACTACCACTTCATCCCCAACACGTAATGTCGCCTCCCAGAGCGCAGACGTCCGCTGCTCTCTGTAGTCGAAAAGGGCAGTTGTTTGAAGTGCGATGGATGAGCAGCCAGTCCCAGCAGAACAGGAAGCTGTGGCGTGCACTGTTTGTACAAATGCTAGGAACACTGGCGCACCAAGCAGCGCATGTAGCGTGGCCGAGCGCTTTAAGGCGCTGGTTTAAGGCACCAGTATCTCTGTAGGCGCGGTTTCGAATCCCGTAGCTGCCGGCGGTTTTGCTGTGATCGCGTTAACCTGGCGCTTTTTCTTCAAGTGTAACCTCCTTGAGCTCACATATGTTTGATACATGGAGCATTCTAGCTCCGCCTGACAGTTACAGCTACGATACTTTAGTGGTTACGGAAGGCCCAGGTTCGAAACCTGGTCACGGTACGAAAACGTCTCTTGACGCTGTCTCCTTAACTGCGACAGCTACAGACAAGTGGCGTCGCTACCATACGGCGGGCACGGCTTTTTCTTGCTGTGGATGGCCTAAAGAGACGCTTCCAGTGGGAGAGCAGTGGAAATACATGGCACGGCGATTGCCAAGATACTTCCATTTCGAAGTGATCTTTGTAGTACAAAGGAAACGTTTTGCCGCTGCTGCCCCAACGGTAACGTGGCCGAGCGGTCTAAGGCGCTGGTTTTAGGCACCAGTCTCTTCGGAGGCGTGGGTTCGAATCCCACCGTTGCCACTTTTTACGTCTCATTTTTGTGCCGTTGCGGTGTGTTCTCGTGGAGTGGGACGCAGCTCTTGTGACGCGCGTGTTGTGTAGGTAGCGTGGCCGAGCGGTCTAAGGCGCTGGTTTCAGGCACCATTCTCTTCGGAGGCGTGGGTTCGAATCCCACAGCTGCCAAACGTGTAATGTTTCCTGTGTCGAAGGCAGATGCACTCATTGCCCGCAAAGGAAACAGCACAACAAGGCGTGAGCGTCTGCTTGGTGAATTGTCGTAGAACAGTGCGTGGTGCAACGACAGGATTTTCAGGCACCTTTTGCTCTCATCATTGCTGGCGTTCGTCTCCACGAAATGCGTCCGGAGCACGCCGTTCTATAACGCGAGAGAGTGGATTTTTTACAGTTGTCGTCAGTCAACCGTGGGTGGCTGCTGCGTTCGCTGGAAAGAGCACTGCCGTCGTTATCCGGTGTGGTCTAGTGGCTAGGATACCTGGCTCTCACCCAGGAGGCCCGGGTTCGATTCCCGGTACCGGAATTGCGCGTTTTTATTGCTCCTCTTATGCGACTTGTCTCGACTTTGCTCGACTGACGCTACGCTGACGCGTGCAGAAAGCTACGTTAAGTATGACTCGCGGCAACACCTGACGGCGAGAGAGATGCGGCGTCTATCCACTTGTTATCGAGCCACATACCGGTACCTGTAGTCAAGAGGCTTGGAGGACTGCAAGACATTGCCACGGAGGTGAATGCAGCTAACCACTGTAGTTAGTGTCCTGACAGCGCAGGCACGTTCATTTGCTCGTATACATGTGATGGAGACCGTGTCTGACACTGCTGTGGCGTACACCTTGGCCTAGGCTTTGCTGGGTATCGCCACTTGCATTCGAGCCAGCTGCCTTCGCGTGCGCCTCCGTGGCCATGGCCGTGATCGTCTAGTGGTTAGGACATTGCGTTGTGGCCGCAATAACCCAGGTTCGAATCCTGGTCACGGCAATTTTGAAAGTTTTGCCTTGCTGCCGTTGCAATGACGAGTACTCGAAATGACAGTACTCTGTTGATTTTTTCACTCGTGTTCCGCAGGCCGCAGTTTGCACTACCACTTCATCCCCAACACGTAATGTCGCCTCCCAGAGCGCAGACGTCCGCTGCTCTCTGTAGTCGAAAAGGGCAGTTGTTTGAAGTGCGATGGATGAGCAGCCAGTCCCAGCAGAACAGGAAGCTGTGGCGTGCACTGTTTGTACAAATGCTAGGAACACTGGCGCACCAAGCAGCGCATGTAGCGTGGCCGAGCGCTTTAAGGCGCTGGTTTAAGGCACCAGTATCTCTGTAGGCGCGGTTTCGAATCCCGTAGCTGCCGGCGGTTTTGCTGTGATCGCGTTAACCTGGCGCTTTTTCTTCAAGTGTAACCTCCTTGAGCTCACATATGTTTGATACATGGAGCATTCTAGCTCCGCCTGACAGTTACAGCTACGATACTTTAGTGGTTACGGAAGGCCCAGGTTCGAAACCTGGTCACGGTACGAAAACGTCTCTTGACGCTGTCTCCTTAACTGCGACAGCTACAGACAAGTGGCGTCGCTACCATACGGCGGGCACGGCTTTTTCTTGCTGTGGATGGCCTAAAGAGACGCTTCCAGTGGGAGAGCAGTGGAAATACATGGCACGGCGATTGCCAAGATAATTCCATTTCGAAGTGATCTTTGTAGTACAAAGGAAACGTTTTGCCGCTGCTGCCCCAACGGTAACGTGGCCGAGCGGTCTAAGGCGCTGGTTTTAGGCACCAGTCTCTTCGGAGGCGTGGGTTCGAATCCCACCGTTGCCACTTTTTACGTCTCATTTTTGTGCCGTTGCGGTGTGTTCTCGTGGAGTGGGACGCAGCTCTTGTGACGCGCGTGTTGTGTAGGTAGCGTGGCCGAGCGGTCTAAGGCGCTGGTTTCAGGCACCATTCTCTTCGGAGGCGTGGGTTCGAATCCCACAGCTGCCAAACGTGTAATGTTTCCTGTGTCGAAGGCAGATGCACTCATTGCCCGCAAAGGAAACAGCACAACAAGGCGTGAGCGTCTGCTTGGTGAATTGTCGTAGAACAGTGCGTGGTGCAACGACAGGATTTTCAGGCACCTTTTGCTCTCATCATTGCTGGCGTTCGTCTCCACGAAATGCGTCCGGAGCACGCCGTTCTATAACGCGAGAGAGTGGATTTTTTACAGTTGTCGTCAGTCAACCGTGGGTGGCTGCTGCGTTCGCTGGAAAGAGCACTGCCGTCGTTATCCGGTGTGGTCTAGTGGCTAGGATACCTGGCTCTCACCCAGGAGGCCCGGGTTCGATTCCCGGTACCGGAATTGCGCGTTTTTATTGCTCCTCTTATGCGACTTGTCTCGACTTTGCTCGACTGACGCTACGCTGACGCGTGCAGAAAGCTACGTTAAGTATGACTCGCGGCAACACCTGACGGCGAGAGAGATGCGGCGTCTATCCACTTGTTATCGAGCCACATACCGGTACCTGTAGTCAAGAGGCTTGGAGGACTGCAAGACATTGCCACGGAGGTGAATGCAGCTAACCACTGTAGTTAGTGTCCTGACAGCGCAGGCACGTTCATTTGCTCGTATACATGTGATGGAGACCGTGTCTGACACTGCTGTGGCGTACACCTTGGCCTAGGCTTTGCTGGGTATCGCCACTTGCATTCGAGCCAGCTGCCTTCGCGTGCGCCTCCGTGGCCATGGCCGTGATCGTCTAGTGGTTAGGACATTGCGTTGTGGCCGCAATAACCCAGGTTCGAATCCTGGTCACGGCAATTTTGAAAGTTTTGCCTTGCTGCCGTTGCAATGACGAGTACTCGAAATGACAGTACTCTGTTGATTTTTTCACTCGTGTTCCGCAGGCCGCAGTTTGCACTACCACTTCATCCCCAACACGTAATGTCGCCTCCCAGAGCGCAGACGTCCGCTGCTCTCTGTAGTCGAAAAGGGCAGTTGTTTGAAGTGCGATGGATGAGCAGCCAGTCCCAGCAGAACAGGAAGCTGTGGCGTGCACTGTTTGTACAAATGCTAGGAACACTGGCGCACCAAGCAGCGCATGTAGCGTGGCCGAGCGCTTTAAGGCGCTGGTTTAAGGCACCAGTATCTCTGTAGGCGCGGTTTCGAATCCCGTAGCTGCCGGCGGTTTTGCTGTGATCGCGTTAACCTGGCGCTTTTTCTTCAAGTGTAACCTCCTTGAGCTCACATATGTTTGATACATGGAGCATTCTAGCTCCGCCTGACAGTTACAGCTACGATACTTTAGTGGTTACGGAAGGCCCAGGTTCGAAACCTGGTCACGGTACGAAAACGTCTCTTGACGCTGTCTCCTTAACTGCGACAGCTACAGACAAGTGGCGTCGCTACCATACGGCGGGCACGGCTTTTTCTTGCTGTGGATGGCCTAAAGAGACGCTTCCAGTGGGAGAGCAGTGGAAATACATGGCACGGCGATTGCCAAGATACTTCCATTTCGAAGTGATCTTTGTAGTACAAAGGAAACGTTTTGCCGCTGCTGCCCCAACGGTAACGTGGCCGAGCGGTCTAAGGCGCTGGTTTTAGGCACCAGTCTCTTCGGAGGCGTGGGTTCGAATCCCACCGTTGCCACTTTTTACGTCTCATTTTTGTGCCGTTGCGGTGTGTTCTCGTGGAGTGGGACGCAGCTCTTGTGACGCGCGTGTTGTGTAGGTAGCGTGGCCGAGCGGTCTAAGGCGCTGGTTTCAGGCACCATTCTCTTCGGAGGCGTGGGTTCGAATCCCACAGCTGCCAAACGTGTAATGTTTCCTGTGTCGAAGGCAGATGCACTCATTGCCCGCAAAGGAAACAGCACAACAAGGCGTGAGCGTCTGCTTGGTGAATTGTCGTAGAACAGTGCGTGGTGCAACGACAGGATTTTCAGGCACCTTTTGCTCTCATCATTGCTGGCGTTCGTCTCCACGAAATGCGTCCGGAGCACGCCGTTCTATAACGCGAGAGAGTGGATTTTTTACAGTTGTCGTCAGTCAACCGTGGGTGGCTGCTGCGTTCGCTGGAAAGAGCACTGCCGTCGTTATCCGGTGTGGTCTAGTGGCTAGGATACCTGGCTCTCACCCAGGAGGCCCGGGTTCGATTCCCGGTACCGGAATTGCGCGTTTTTATTGCTCCTCTTATGCGACTTGTCTCGACTTTGCTCGACTGACGCTACGCTGACGCGTGCAGAAAGCTACGTTAAGTATGACTCGCGGCAACACCTGACGGCGAGAGAGATGCGGCGTCTATCCACTTGTTATCGAGCCACATACCGGTACCTGTAGTCAAGAGGCATGGAGGACTGCAAGACATTGCCACGGAGGTGAATGCAGCTAACCACTGTAGTTAGTGTCCTGACAGCGCAGGCACGTTCATTTGCTCGTATACATGTGATGGAGACCGTGTCTGACACTGCTGTGGCGTACACCTTGGCCTAGGCTTTGCTGGGTATCGCCACTTGCATTCGAGCCAGCTGCCTTCGCGTGCGCCTCCGTGGCCATGGCCGTGATCGTCTAGTGGTTAGGACATTGCGTTGTGGCCGCAATAACCCAGGTTCGAATCCTGGTCACGGCAATTTTGAAAGTTTTGCCTTGCTGCCGTTGCAATGACGAGTACTCGAAATGACAGTACTCTGTTGATTTTTTCACTCGTGTTCCGCAGGCCGCAGTTTGCACTACCACTTCATCCCCAACACGTAATGTCGCCTCCCAGAGCGCAGACGTCCGCTGCTCTCTGTAGTCGAAAAGGGCAGTTGTTTGAAGTGCGATGGATGAGCAGCCAGTCCCAGCAGAACAGGAAGCTGTGGCGTGCACTGTTTGTACAAATGCTAGGAACACTGGCGCACCAAGCAGCGCATGTAGCGTGGCCGAGCGCTTTAAGGCGCTGGTTTAAGGCACCAGTATCTCTGTAGGCGCGGTTTCGAATCCCGTAGCTGCCGGCGGTTTTGCTGTGATCGCGTTAACCTGGCGCTTTTTCTTCAAGTGTAACCTCCTTGAGCTCACATATGTTTGATACATGGAGCATTCTAGCTCCGCCTGACAGTTACAGCTACGATACTTTAGTGGTTACGGAAGGCCCAGGTTCGAAACCTGGTCACGGTACGAAAACGTCTCTTGACGCTGTCTCCTTAACTGCGACAGCTACAGACAAGTGGCGTCGCTACCATACGGCGGGCACGGCTTTTTCTTGCTGTGGATGGCCTAAAGAGACGCTTCCAGTGGGAGAGCAGTGGAAATACATGGCACGGCGATTGCCAAGATAATTCCATTTCGAAGTGATCTTTGTAGTACAAAGGAAACGTTTTGCCGCTGCTGCCCCAACGGTAACGTGGCCGAGCGGTCTAAGGCGCTGGTTTTAGGCACCAGTCTCTTCGGAGGCGTGGGTTCGAATCCCACCGTTGCCACTTTTTACGTCTCATTTTTGTGCCGTTGCGGTGTGTTCTCGTGGAGTGGGACGCAGCTCTTGTGACGCGCGTGTTGTGTAGGTAGCGTGGCCGAGCGGTCTAAGGCGCTGGTTTCAGGCACCATTCTCTTCGGAGGCGTGGGTTCGAATCCCACAGCTGCCAAACGTGTAATGTTTCCTGTGTCGAAGGCAGATGCACTCATTGCCCGCAAAGGAAACAGCACAACAAGGCGTGAGCGTCTGCTTGGTGAATTGTCGTAGAACAGTGCGTGGTGCAACGACAGGATTTTCAGGCACCTTTTGCTCTCATCATTGCTGGCGTTCGTCTCCACGAAATGCGTCCGGAGCACGCCGTTCTATAACGCGAGAGAGTGGATTTTTTACAGTTGTCGTCAGTCAACCGTGGGTGGCTGCTGCGTTCGCTGGAAAGAGCACTGCCGTCGTTATCCGGTGTGGTCTAGTGGCTAGGATACCTGGCTCTCACCCAGGAGGCCCGGGTTCGATTCCCGGTACCGGAATTGCGCGTTTTTATTGCTCCTCTTATGCGACTTGTCTCGACTTTGCTCGACTGACGCTACGCTGACGCGTGCAGAAAGCTACGTTAAGTATGACTCGCGGCAACACCTGACGGCGAGAGAGATGCGGCGTCTATCCACTTGTTATCGAGCCACATACCGGTACCTGTAGTCAAGAGGCTTGGAGGACTGCAAGACATTGCCACGGAGGTGAATGCAGCTAACCACTGTAGTTAGTGTCCTGACAGCGCAGGCACGTTCATTTGCTCGTATACATGTGATGGAGACCGTGTCTGACACTGCTGTGGCGTACACCTTGGCCTAGGCTTTGCTGGGTATCGCCACTTGCATTCGAGCCAGCTGCCTTCGCGTGCGCCTCCGTGGCCATGGCCGTGATCGTCTAGTGGTTAGGACATTGCGTTGTGGCCGCAATAACCCAGGTTCGAATCCTGGTCACGGCAATTTTGAAAGTTTTGCCTTGCTGCCGTTGCAATGACGAGTACTCGAAATGACAGTACTCTGTTGATTTTTTCACTCGTGTTCCGCAGGCCGCAGTTTGCACTACCACTTCATCCCCAACACGTAATGTCGCCTCCCAGAGCGCAGACGTCCGCTGCTCTCTGTAGTCGAAAAGGGCAGTTGTTTGAAGTGCGATGGATGAGCAGCCAGTCCCAGCAGAACAGGAAGCTGTGGCGTGCACTGTTTGTACAAATGCTAGGAACACTGGCGCACCAAGCAGCGCATGTAGCGTGGCCGAGCGCTTTGAGGCGCTGGTTTAAGGCACCAGTATCTCTGTAGGCGCGGTTTCGAATCCCGTAGCTGCCGGCGGTTTTGCTGTGATCGCGTTAACCTGGCGCTTTTTCTTCAAGTGTAACCTCCTTGAGCTCACATATGTTTGATACATGGAGCATTCTAGCTCCGCCTGACAGTTACAGCTACGATACTTTAGTGGTTACGGAAGGCCCAGGTTCGAAACCTGGTCACGGTACGAAAACGTCTCTTGACGCTGTCTCCTTAACTGCGACAGCTACAGACAAGTGGCGTCGCTACCATACGGCGGGCACGGCTTTTTCTTGCTGTGGATGGCCTAAAGAGACGCTTCCAGTGGGAGAGCAGTGGAAATACATGGCACGGCGATTGCCAAGATAATTCCATTTCGAAGTGATCTTTGTAGTACAAAGGAAACGTTTTGCCGCTGCTGCCCCAACGGTAACGTGGCCGAGCGGTCTAAGGCGCTGGTTTTAGGCACCAGTCTCTTCGGAGGCGTGGGTTCGAATCCCACCGTTGCCACTTTTTACGTCTCATTTTTGTGCCGTTGCGGTGTGTTCTCGTGGAGTGGGACGCAGCTCTTGTGACGCGCGTGTTGTGTAGGTAGCGTGGCCGAGCGGTCTAAGGCGCTGGTTTCAGGCACCATTCTCTTCGGAGGCGTGGGTTCGAATCCCACAGCTGCCAAACGTGTAATGTTTCCTGTGTCGAAGGCAGATGCACTCATTGCCCGCAAAGGAAACAGCACAACAAGGCGTGAGCGTCTGCTTGGTGAATTGTCGTAGAACAGTGCGTGGTGCAACGACAGGATTTTCAGGCACCTTTTGCTCTCATCATTGCTGGCGTTCGTCTCCACGAAATGCGTCCGGAGCACGCCGTTCTATAACGCGAGAGAGTGGATTTTTTACAGTTGTCGTCAGTCAACCGTGGGTGGCTGCTGCGTTCGCTGGAAAGAGCACTGCCGTCGTTATCCGGTGTGGTCTAGTGGCTAGGATACCTGGCTCTCACCCAGGAGGCCCGGGTTCGATTCCCGGTACCGGAATTGCGCGTTTTTATTGCTCCTCTTATGCGACTTGTCTCGACTTTGCTCGACTGACGCTACGCTGACGCGTGCAGAAAGCTACGTTAAGTATGACTCGCGGCAACACCTGACGGCGAGAGAGATGCGGCGTCTATCCACTTGTTATCGAGCCACATACCGGTACCTGTAGTCAAGAGGCTTGGAGGACTGCAAGACATTGCCACGGAGGTGAATGCAGCTAACCACTGTAGTTAGTGTCCTGACAGCGCAGGCACGTTCATTTGCTCGTATACATGTGATGGAGACCGTGTCTGACACTGCTGTGGCGTACACCTTGGCCTAGGCTTTGCTGGGTATCGCCACTTGCATTCGAGCCAGCTGCCTTCGCGTGCGCCTCCGTGGCCATGGCCGTGATCGTCTAGTGGTTAGGACATTGCGTTGTGGCCGCAATAACCCAGGTTCGAATCCTGGTCACGGCAATTTTGAAAGTTTTGCCTTGCTGCCGTTGCAATGACGAGTACTCGAAATGACAGTACTCTGTTGATTTTTTCACTCGTGTTCCGCAGGCCGCAGTTTGCACTACCACTTCATCCCCAACACGTAATGTCGCCTCCCAGAGCGCAGACGTCCGCTGCTCTCTGTAGTCGAAAAGGGCAGTTGTTTGAAGTGCGATGGATGAGCAGCCAGTCCCAGCAGAACAGGAAGCTGTGGCGTGCACTGTTTGTACAAATGCTAGGAACACTGGCGCACCAAGCAGCGCATGTAGCGTGGCCGAGCGCTTTAAGGCGCTGGTTTAAGGCACCAGTATCTCTGTAGGCGCGGTTTCGAATCCCGTAGCTGCCGGCGGTTTTGCTGTGATCGCGTTAACCTGGCGCTTTTTCTTCAAGTGTAACCTCCTTGAGCTCACATATGTTTGATACATGGAGCATTCTAGCTCCGCCTGACAGTTACAGCTACGATACTTTAGTGGTTACGGAAGGCCCAGGTTCGAAACCTGGTCACGGTACGAAAACGTCTCTTGACGCTGTCTCCTTAACTGCGACAGCTACAGACAAGTGGCGTCGCTACCATACGGCGGGCACGGCTTTTTCTTGCTGTGGATGGCCTAAAGAGACGCTTCCAGTGGGAGAGCAGTGGAAATACATGGCACGGCGATTGCCAAGATACTTCCATTTCGAAGTGATCTTTGTAGTACAAAGGAAACGTTTTGCCGCTGCTGCCCCAACGGTAACGTGGCCGAGCGGTCTAAGGCGCTGGTTTTAGGCACCAGTCTCTTCGGAGGCGTGGGTTCGAATCCCACCGTTGCCACTTTTTACGTCTCATTTTTGTGCCGTTGCGGTGTGTTCTCGTGGAGTGGGACGCAGCTCTTGTGACGCGCGTGTTGTGTAGGTAGCGTGGCCGAGCGGTCTAAGGCGCTGGTTTCAGGCACCATTCTCTTCGGAGGCGTGGGTTCGAATCCCACAGCTGCCAAACGTGTAATGTTTCCTGTGTCGAAGGCAGATGCACTCATTGCCCGCAAAGGAAACAGCACAACAAGGCGTGAGCGTCTGCTTGGTGAATTGTCGTAGAACAGTGCGTGGTGCAACGACAGGATTTTCAGGCACCTTTTGCTCTCATCATTGCTGGCGTTCGTCTCCACGAAATGCGTCCGGAGCACGCCGTTCTATAACGCGAGAGAGTGGATTTTTTACAGTTGTCGTCAGTCAACCGTGGGTGGCTGCTGCGTTCGCTGGAAAGAGCACTGCCGTCGTTATCCGGTGTGGTCTAGTGGCTAGGATACCTGGCTCTCACCCAGGAGGCCCGGGTTCGATTCCCGGTACCGGAATTGCGCGTTTTTATTGCTCCTCTTATGCGACTTGTCTCGACTTTGCTCGACTGACGCTACGCTGACGCGTGCAGAAAGCTACGTTAAGTATGACTCGCGGCAACACCTGACGGCGAGAGAGATGCGGCGTCTATCCACTTGTTATCGAGCCACATACCGGTACCTGTAGTCAAGAGGCTTGGAGGACTGCAAGACATTGCCACGGAGGTGAATGCAGCTAACCACTGTAGTTAGTGTCCTGACAGCGCAGGCACGTTCATTTGCTCGTATACATGTGATGGAGACCGTGTCTGACACTGCTGTGGCGTACACCTTGGCCTAGGCTTTGCTGGGTATCGCCACTTGCATTCGAGCCAGCTGCCTTCGCGTGCGCCTCCGTGGCCATGGCCGTGATCGTCTAGTGGTTAGGACATTGCGTTGTGGCCGCAATAACCCAGGTTCGAATCCTGGTCACGGCAATTTTGAAAGTTTTGCCTTGCTGCCGTTGCAATGACGAGTACTCGAAATGACAGTACTCTGTTGATTTTTTCACTCGTGTTCCGCAGGCCGCAGTTTGCACTACCACTTCATCCCCAACACGTAATGTCGCCTCCCAGAGCGCAGACGTCCGCTGCTCTCTGTAGTCGAAAAGGGCAGTTGTTTGAAGTGCGATGGATGAGCAGCCAGTCCCAGCAGAACAGGAAGCTGTGGCGTGCACTGTTTGTACAAATGCTAGGAACACTGGCGCACCAAGCAGCGCATGTAGCGTGGCCGAGCGCTTTAAGGCGCTGGTTTAAGGCACCAGTATCTCTGTAGGCGCGGTTTCGAATCCCGTAGCTGCCGGCGGTTTTGCTGTGATCGCGTTAACCTGGCGCTTTTTCTTCAAGTGTAACCTCCTTGAGCTCACATATGTTTGATACATGGAGCATTCTAGCTCCGCCTGACAGTTACAGCTACGATACTTTAGTGGTTACGGAAGGCCCAGGTTCGAAACCTGGTCACGGTACGAAAACGTCTCTTGACGCTGTCTCCTTAACTGCGACAGCTACAGACAAGTGGCGTCGCTACCATACGGCGGGCACGGCTTTTTCTTGCTGTGGATGGCCTAAAGAGACGCTTCCAGTGGGAGAGCAGTGGAAATACATGGCACGGCGATTGCCAAGATAATTCCATTTCGAAGTGATCTTTGTAGTACAAAGGAAACGTTTTGCCGCTGCTGCCCCAACGGTAACGTGGCCGAGCGGTCTAAGGCGCTGGTTTTAGGCACCAGTCTCTTCGGAGGCGTGGGTTCGAATCCCACCGTTGCCACTTTTTACGTCTCATTTTTGTGCCGTTGCGGTGTGTTCTCGTGGAGTGGGACGCAGCTCTTGTGACGCGCGTGTTGTGTAGGTAGCGTGGCCGAGCGGTCTAAGGCGCTGGTTTCAGGCACCATTCTCTTCGGAGGCGTGGGTTCGAATCCCACAGCTGCCAAACGTGTAATGTTTCCTGTGTCGAAGGCAGATGCACTCATTGCCCGCAAAGGAAACAGCACAACAAGGCGTGAGCGTCTGCTTGGTGAATTGTCGTAGAACAGTGCGTGGTGCAACGACAGGATTTTCAGGCACCTTTTGCTCTCATCATTGCTGGCGTTCGTCTCCACGAAATGCGTCCGGAGCACGCCGTTCTATAACGCGAGAGAGTGGATTTTTTACAGTTGTCGTCAGTCAACCGTGGGTGGCTGCTGCGTTCGCTGGAAAGAGCACTGCCGTCGTTATCCGGTGTGGTCTAGTGGCTAGGATACCTGGCTCTCACCCAGGAGGCCCGGGTTCGATTCCCGGTACCGGAATTGCGCGTTTTTATTGCTCCTCTTATGCGACTTGTCTCGACTTTGCTCGACTGACGCTACGCTGACGCGTGCAGAAAGCTACGTTAAGTATGACTCGCGGCAACACCTGACGGCGAGAGAGATGCGGCGTCTATCCACTTGTTATCGAGCCACATACCGGTACCTGTAGTCAAGAGGCTTGGAGGACTGCAAGACATTGCCACGGAGGTGAATGCAGCTAACCACTGTAGTTAGTGTCCTGACAGCGCAGGCACGTTCATTTGCTCGTATACATGTGATGGAGACCGTGTCTGACACTGCTGTGGCGTACACCTTGGCCTAGGCTTTGCTGGGTATCGCCACTTGCATTCGAGCCAGCTGCCTTCGCGTGCGCCTCCGTGGCCATGGCCGTGATCGTCTAGTGGTTAGGACATTGCGTTGTGGCCGCAATAACCCAGGTTCGAATCCTGGTCACGGCAATTTTGAAAGTTTTGCCTTGCTGCCGTTGCAATGACGAGTACTCGAAATGACAGTACTCTGTTGATTTTTTCACTCGTGTTCCGCAGGCCGCAGTTTGCACTACCACTTCATCCCCAACACGTAATGTCGCCTCCCAGAGCGCAGACGTCCGCTGCTCTCTGTAGTCGAAAAGGGCAGTTGTTTGAAGTGCGATGGATGAGCAGCCAGTCCCAGCAGAACAGGAAGCTGTGGCGTGCACTGTTTGTACAAATGCTAGGAACACTGGCGCACCAAGCAGCGCATGTAGCGTGGCCGAGCGCTTTAAGGCGCTGGTTTAAGGCACCAGTATCTCTGTAGGCGCGGTTTCGAATCCCGTAGCTGCCGGCGGTTTTGCTGTGATCGCGTTAACCTGGCGCTTTTTCTTCAAGTGTAACCTCCTTGAGCTCACATATGTTTGATACATGGAGCATTCTAGCTCCGCCTGACAGTTACAGCTACGATACTTTAGTGGTTACGGAAGGCCCAGGTTCGAAACCTGGTCACGGTACGAAAACGTCTCTTGACGCTGTCTCCTTAACTGCGACAGCTACAGACAAGTGGCGTCGCTACCATACGGCGGGCACGGCTTTTTCTTGCTGTGGATGGCCTAAAGAGACGCTTCCAGTGGGAGAGCAGTGGAAATACATGGCACGGCGATTGCCAAGATACTTCCATTTCGAAGTGATCTTTGTAGTACAAAGGAAACGTTTTGCCGCTGCTGCCCCAACGGTAACGTGGCCGAGCGGTCTAAGGCGCTGGTTTTAGGCACCAGTCTCTTCGGAGGCGTGGGTTCGAATCCCACCGTTGCCACTTTTTACGTCTCATTTTTGTGCCGTTGCGGTGTGTTCTCGTGGAGTGGGACGCAGCTCTTGTGACGCGCGTGTTGTGTAGGTAGCGTGGCCGAGCGGTCTAAGGCGCTGGTTTCAGGCACCATTCTCTTCGGAGGCGTGGGTTCGAATCCCACAGCTGCCAAACGTGTAATGTTTCCTGTGTCGAAGGCAGATGCACTCATTGCCCGCAAAGGAAACAGCACAACAAGGCGTGAGCGTCTGCTTGGTGAATTGTCGTAGAACAGTGCGTGGTGCAACGACAGGATTTTCAGGCACCTTTTGCTCTCATCATTGCTGGCGTTCGTCTCCACGAAATGCGTCCGGAGCACGCCGTTCTATAACGCGAGAGAGTGGATTTTTTACAGTTGTCGTCAGTCAACCGTGGGTGGCTGCTGCGTTCGCTGGAAAGAGCACTGCCGTCGTTATCCGGTGTGGTCTAGTGGCTAGGATACCTGGCTCTCACCCAGGAGGCCCGGGTTCGATTCCCGGTACCGGAATTGCGCGTTTTTATTGCTCCTCTTATGCGACTTGTCTCGACTTTGCTCGACTGACGCTACGCTGACGCGTGCAGAAAGCTACGTTAAGTATGACTCGCGGCAACACCTGACGGCGAGAGAGATGCGGCGTCTATCCACTTGTTATCGAGCCACATACCGGTACCTGTAGTCAAGAGGCTTGGAGGACTGCAAGACATTGCCACGGAGGTGAATGCAGCTAACCACTGTAGTTAGTGTCCTGACAGCGCAGGCACGTTCATTTGCTCGTATACATGTGATGGAGACCGTGTCTGACACTGCTGTGGCGTACACCTTGGCCTAGGCTTTGCTGGGTATCGCCACTTGCATTCGAGCCAGCTGCCTTCGCGTGCGCCTCCGTGGCCATGGCCGTGATCGTCTAGTGGTTAGGACATTGCGTTGTGGCCGCAATAACCCAGGTTCGAATCCTGGTCACGGCAATTTTGAAAGTTTTGCCTTGCTGCCGTTGCAATGACGAGTACTCGAAATGACAGTACTCTGTTGATTTTTTCACTCGTGTTCCGCAGGCCGCAGTTTGCACTACCACTTCATCCCCAACACGTAATGTCGCCTCCCAGAGCGCAGACGTCCGCTGCTCTCTGTAGTCGAAAAGGGCAGTTGTTTGAAGTGCGATGGATGAGCAGCCAGTCCCAGCAGAACAGGAAGCTGTGGCGTGCACTGTTTGTACAAATGCTAGGAACACTGGCGCACCAAGCAGCGCATGTAGCGTGGCCGAGCGCTTTAAGGCGCTGGTTTAAGGCACCAGTATCTCTGTAGGCGCGGTTTCGAATCCCGTAGCTGCCGGCGGTTTTGCTGTGATCGCGTTAACCTGGCGCTTTTTCTTCAAGTGTAACCTCCTTGAGCTCACATATGTTTGATACATGGAGCATTCTAGCTCCGCCTGACAGTTACAGCTACGATACTTTAGTGGTTACGGAAGGCCCAGGTTCGAAACCTGGTCACGGTACGAAAACGTCTCTTGACGCTGTCTCCTTAACTGCGACAGCTACAGACAAGTGGCGTCGCTACCATACGGCGGGCACGGCTTTTTCTTGCTGTGGATGGCCTAAAGAGACGCTTCCAGTGGGAGAGCAGTGGAAATACATGGCACGGCGATTGCCAAGATACTTCCATTTCGAAGTGATCTTTGTAGTACAAAGGAAACGTTTTGCCGCTGCTGCCCCAACGGTAACGTGGCCGAGCGGTCTAAGGCGCTGGTTTTAGGCACCAGTCTCTTCGGAGGCGTGGGTTCGAATCCCACCGTTGCCACTTTTTACGTCTCATTTTTGTGCCGTTGCGGTGTGTTCTCGTGGAGTGGGACGCAGCTCTTGTGACGCGCGTGTTGTGTAGGTAGCGTGGCCGAGCGGTCTAAGGCGCTGGTTTCAGGCACCATTCTCTTCGGAGGCGTGGGTTCGAATCCCACAGCTGCCAAACGTGTAATGTTTCCTGTGTCGAAGGCAGATGCACTCATTGCCCGCAAAGGAAACAGCACAACAAGGCGTGAGCGTCTGCTTGGTGAATTGTCGTAGAACAGTGCGTGGTGCAACGACAGGATTTTCAGGCACCTTTTGCTCTCATCATTGCTGGCGTTCGTCTCCACGAAATGCGTCCGGAGCACGCCGTTCTATAACGCGAGAGAGTGGATTTTTTACAGTTGTCGTCAGTCAACCGTGGGTGGCTGCTGCGTTCGCTGGAAAGAGCACTGCCGTCGTTATCCGGTGTGGTCTAGTGGCTAGGATACCTGGCTCTCACCCAGGAGGCCCGGGTTCGATTCCCGGTACCGGAATTGCGCGTTTTTATTGCTCCTCTTATGCGACTTGTCTCGACTTTGCTCGACTGACGCTACGCTGACGCGTGCAGAAAGCTACGTTAAGTATGACTCGCGGCAACACCTGACGGCGAGAGAGATGCGGCGTCTATCCACTTGTTATCGAGCCACATACCGGTACCTGTAGTCAAGAGGCTTGGAGGACTGCAAGACATTGCCACGGAGGTGAATGCAGCTAACCACTGTAGTTAGTGTCCTGACAGCGCAGGCACGTTCATTTGCTCGTATACATGTGATGGAGACCGTGTCTGACACTGCTGTGGCGTACACCTTGGCCTAGGCTTTGCTGGGTATCGCCACTTGCATTCGAGCCAGCTGCCTTCGCGTGCGCCTCCGTGGCCATGGCCGTGATCGTCTAGTGGTTAGGACATTGCGTTGTGGCCGCAATAACCCAGGTTCGAATCCTGGTCACGGCAATTTTGAAAGTTTTGCCTTGCTGCCGTTGCAATGACGAGTACTCGAAATGACAGTACTCTGTTGATTTTTTCACTCGTGTTCCGCAGGCCGCAGTTTGCACTACCACTTCATCCCCAACACGTAATGTCGCCTCCCAGAGCGCAGACGTCCGCTGCTCTCTGTAGTCGAAAAGGGCAGTTGTTTGAAGTGCGATGGATGAGCAGCCAGTCCCAGCAGAACAGGAAGCTGTGGCGTGCACTGTTTGTACAAATGCTAGGAACACTGGCGCACCAAGCAGCGCATGTAGCGTGGCCGAGCGCTTTAAGGCGCTGGTTTAAGGCACCAGTATCTCTGTAGGCGCGGTTTCGAATCCCGTAGCTGCCGGCGGTTTTGCTGTGATCGCGTTAACCTGGCGCTTTTTCTTCAAGTGTAACCTCCTTGAGCTCACATATGTTTGATACATGGAGCATTCTAGCTCCGCCTGACAGTTACAGCTACGATACTTTAGTGGTTACGGAAGGCCCAGGTTCGAAACCTGGTCACGGTACGAAAACGTCTCTTGACGCTGTCTCCTTAACTGCGACAGCTACAGACAAGTGGCGTCGCTACCATACGGCGGGCACGGCTTTTTCTTGCTGTGGATGGCCTAAAGAGACGCTTCCAGTGGGAGAGCAGTGGAAATACATGGCACGGCGATTGCCAAGATACTTCCATTTCGAAGTGATCTTTGTAGTACAAAGGAAACGTTTTGCCGCTGCTGCCCCAACGGTAACGTGGCCGAGCGGTCTAAGGCGCTGGTTTTAGGCACCAGTCTCTTCGGAGGCGTGGGTTCGAATCCCACCGTTGCCACTTTTTACGTCTCATTTTTGTGCCGTTGCGGTGTGTTCTCGTGGAGTGGGACGCAGCTCTTGTGACGCGCGTGTTGTGTAGGTAGCGTGGCCGAGCGGTCTAAGGCGCTGGTTTCAGGCACCATTCTCTTCGGAGGCGTGGGTTCGAATCCCACAGCTGCCAAACGTGTAATGTTTCCTGTGTCGAAGGCAGATGCACTCATTGCCCGCAAAGGAAACAGCACAACAAGGCGTGAGCGTCTGCTTGGTGAATTGTCGTAGAACAGTGCGTGGTGCAACGACAGGATTTTCAGGCACCTTTTGCTCTCATCATTGCTGGCGTTCGTCTCCACGAAATGCGTCCGGAGCACGCCGTTCTATAACGCGAGAGAGTGGATTTTTTACAGTTGTCGTCAGTCAACCGTGGGTGGCTGCTGCGTTCGCTGGAAAGAGCACTGCCGTCGTTATCCGGTGTGGTCTAGTGGCTAGGATACCTGGCTCTCACCCAGGAGGCCCGGGTTCGATTCCCGGTACCGGAATTGCGCGTTTTTATTGCTCCTCTTATGCGACTTGTCTCGACTTTGCTCGACTGACGCTACGCTGACGCGTGCAGAAAGCTACGTTAAGTATGACTCGCGGCAACACCTGACGGCGAGAGAGATGCGGCGTCTATCCACTTGTTATCGAGCCACATACCGGTACCTGTAGTCAAGAGGCTTGGAGGACTGCAAGACATTGCCACGGAGGTGAATGCAGCTAACCACTGTAGTTAGTGTCCTGACAGCGCAGGCACGTTCATTTGCTCGTATACATGTGATGGAGACCGTGTCTGACACTGCTGTGGCGTACACCTTGGCCTAGGCTTTGCTGGGTATCGCCACTTGCATTCGAGCCAGCTGCCTTCGCGTGCGCCTCCGTGGCCATGGCCGTGATCGTCTAGTGGTTAGGACATTGCGTTGTGGCCGCAATAACCCAGGTTCGAATCCTGGTCACGGCAATTTTGAAAGTTTTGCCTTGCTGCCGTTGCAATGACGAGTACTCGAAATGACAGTACTCTGTTGATTTTTTCACTCGTGTTCCGCAGGCCGCAGTTTGCACTACCACTTCATCCCCAACACGTAATGTCGCCTCCCAGAGCGCAGACGTCCGCTGCTCTCTGTAGTCGAAAAGGGCAGTTGTTTGAAGTGCGATGGATGAGCAGCCAGTCCCAGCAGAACAGGAAGCTGTGGCGTGCACTGTTTGTACAAATGCTAGGAACACTGGCGCACCAAGCAGCGCATGTAGCGTGGCCGAGCGCTTTAAGGCGCTGGTTTAAGGCACCAGTATCTCTGTAGGCGCGGTTTCGAATCCCGTAGCTGCCGGCGGTTTTGCTGTGATCGCGTTAACCTGGCGCTTTTTCTTCAAGTGTAACCTCCTTGAGCTCACATATGTTTGATACATGGAGCATTCTAGCTCCGCCTGACAGTTACAGCTACGATACTTTAGTGGTTACGGAAGGCCCAGGTTCGAAACCTGGTCACGGTACGAAAACGTCTCTTGACGCTGTCTCCTTAACTGCGACAGCTACAGACAAGTGGCGTCGCTACCATACGGCGGGCACGGCTTTTTCTTGCTGTGGATGGCCTAAAGAGACGCTTCCAGTGGGAGAGCAGTGGAAATACATGGCACGGCGATTGCCAAGATACTTCCATTTCGAAGTGATCTTTGTAGTACAAAGGAAACGTTTTGCCGCTGCTGCCCCAACGGTAACGTGGCCGAGCGGTCTAAGGCGCTGGTTTTAGGCACCAGTCTCTTCGGAGGCGTGGGTTCGAATCCCACCGTTGCCACTTTTTACGTCTCATTTTTGTGCCGTTGCGGTGTGTTCTCGTGGAGTGGGACGCAGCTCTTGTGACGCGCGTGTTGTGTAGGTAGCGTGGCCGAGCGGTCTAAGGCGCTGGTTTCAGGCACCATTCTCTTCGGAGGCGTGGGTTCGAATCCCACAGCTGCCAAACGTGTAATGTTTCCTGTGTCGAAGGCAGATGCACTCATTGCCCGCAAAGGAAACAGCACAACAAGGCGTGAGCGTCTGCTTGGTGAATTGTCGTAGAACAGTGCGTGGTGCAACGACAGGATTTTCAGGCACCTTTTGCTCTCATCATTGCTGGCGTTCGTCTCCACGAAATGCGTCCGGAGCACGCCGTTCTATAACGCGAGAGAGTGGATTTTTTACAGTTGTCGTCAGTCAACCGTGGGTGGCTGCTGCGTTCGCTGGAAAGAGCACTGCCGTCGTTATCCGGTGTGGTCTAGTGGCTAGGATACCTGGCTCTCACCCAGGAGGCCCGGGTTCGATTCCCGGTACCGGAATTGCGCGTTTTTATTGCTCCTCTTATGCGACTTGTCTCGACTTTGCTCGACTGACGCTACGCTGACGCGTGCAGAAAGCTACGTTAAGTATGACTCGCGGCAACACCTGACGGCGAGAGAGATGCGGCGTCTATCCACTTGTTATCGAGCCACATACCGGTACCTGTAGTCAAGAGGCTTGGAGGACTGCAAGACATTGCCACGGAGGTGAATGCAGCTAACCACTGTAGTTAGTGTCCTGACAGCGCAGGCACGTTCATTTGCTCGTATACATGTGATGGAGACCGTGTCTGACACTGCTGTGGCGTACACCTTGGCCTAGGCTTTGCTGGGTATCGCCACTTGCATTCGAGCCAGCTGCCTTCGCGTGCGCCTCCGTGGCCATGGCCGTGATCGTCTAGTGGTTAGGACATTGCGTTGTGGCCGCAATAACCCAGGTTCGAATCCTGGTCACGGCAATTTTGAAAGTTTTGCCTTGCTGCCGTTGCAATGACGAGTACTCGAAATGACAGTACTCTGTTGATTTTTTCACTCGTGTTCCGCAGGCCGCAGTTTGCACTACCACTTCATCCCCAACACGTAATGTCGCCTCCCAGAGCGCAGACGTCCGCTGCTCTCTGTAGTCGAAAAGGGCAGTTGTTTGAAGTGCGATGGATGAGCAGCCAGTCCCAGCAGAACAGGAAGCTGTGGCGTGCACTGTTTGTACAAATGCTAGGAACACTGGCGCACCAAGCAGCGCATGTAGCGTGGCCGAGCGCTTTAAGGCGCTGGTTTAAGGCACCAGTATCTCTGTAGGCGCGGTTTCGAATCCCGTAGCTGCCGGCGGTTTTGCTGTGATCGCGTTAACCTGGCGCTTTTTCTTCAAGTGTAACCTCCTTGAGCTCACATATGTTTGATACATGGAGCATTCTAGCTCCGCCTGACAGTTACAGCTACGATACTTTAGTGGTTACGGAAGGCCCAGGTTCGAAACCTGGTCACGGTACGAAAACGTCTCTTGACGCTGTCTCCTTAACTGCGACAGCTACAGACAAGTGGCGTCGCTACCATACGGCGGGCACGGCTTTTTCTTGCTGTGGATGGCCTAAAGAGACGCTTCCAGTGGGAGAGCAGTGGAAATACATGGCACGGCGATTGCCAAGATACTTCCATTTCGAAGTGATCTTTGTAGTACAAAGGAAACGTTTTGCCGCTGCTGCCCCAACGGTAACGTGGCCGAGCGGTCTAAGGCGCTGGTTTTAGGCACCAGTCTCTTCGGAGGCGTGGGTTCGAATCCCACCGTTGCCACTTTTTACGTCTCATTTTTGTGCCGTTGCGGTGTGTTCTCGTGGAGTGGGACGCAGCTCTTGTGACGCGCGTGTTGTGTAGGTAGCGTGGCCGAGCGGTCTAAGGCGCTGGTTTCAGGCACCATTCTCTTCGGAGGCGTGGGTTCGAATCCCACAGCTGCCAAACGTGTAATGTTTCCTGTGTCGAAGGCAGATGCACTCATTGCCCGCAAAGGAAACAGCACAACAAGGCGTGAGCGTCTGCTTGGTGAATTGTCGTAGAACAGTGCGTGGTGCAACGACAGGATTTTCAGGCACCTTTTGCTCTCATCATTGCTGGCGTTCGTCTCCACGAAATGCGTCCGGAGCACGCCGTTCTATAACGCGAGAGAGTGGATTTTTTACAGTTGTCGTCAGTCAACCGTGGGTGGCTGCTGCGTTCGCTGGAAAGAGCACTGCCGTCGTTATCCGGTGTGGTCTAGTGGCTAGGATACCTGGCTCTCACCCAGGAGGCCCGGGTTCGATTCCCGGTACCGGAATTGCGCGTTTTTATTGCTCCTCTTATGCGACTTGTCTCGACTTTGCTCGACTGACGCTACGCTGACGCGTGCAGAAAGCTACGTTAAGTATGACTCGCGGCAACACCTGACGGCGAGAGAGATGCGGCGTCTATCCACTTGTTATCGAGCCACATACCGGTACCTGTAGTCAAGAGGCTTGGAGGACTGCAAGACATTGCCACGGAGGTGAATGCAGCTAACCACTGTAGTTAGTGTCCTGACAGCGCAGGCACGTTCATTTGCTCGTATACATGTGATGGAGACCGTGTCTGACACTGCTGTGGCGTACACCTTGGCCTAGGCTTTGCTGGGTATCGCCACTTGCATTCGAGCCAGCTGCCTTCGCGTGCGCCTCCGTGGCCATGGCCGTGATCGTCTAGTGGTTAGGACATTGCGTTGTGGCCGCAATAACCCAGGTTCGAATCCTGGTCACGGCAATTTTGAAAGTTTTGCCTTGCTGCCGTTGCAATGACGAGTACTCGAAATGACAGTACTCTGTTGATTTTTTCACTCGTGTTCCGCAGGCCGCAGTTTGCACTACCACTTCATCCCCAACACGTAATGTCGCCTCCCAGAGCGCAGACGTCCGCTGCTCTCTGTAGTCGAAAAGGGCAGTTGTTTGAAGTGCGATGGATGAGCAGCCAGTCCCAGCAGAACAGGAAGCTGTGGCGTGCACTGTTTGTACAAATGCTAGGAACACTGGCGCACCAAGCAGCGCATGTAGCGTGGCCGAGCGCTTTAAGGCGCTGGTTTAAGGCACCAGTATCTCTGTAGGCGCGGTTTCGAATCCCGTAGCTGCCGGCGGTTTTGCTGTGATCGCGTTAACCTGGCGCTTTTTCTTCAAGTGTAACCTCCTTGAGCTCACATATGTTTGATACATGGAGCATTCTAGCTCCGCCTGACAGTTACAGCTACGATACTTTAGTGGTTACGGAAGGCCCAGGTTCGAACCTGGTCACGGTACGAAAACGTCTCTTGACGCTGTCTCCTTAACTGCGACAGCTACAGACAAGTGGCGTCGCTACCATACGGCGGGCACGGCTTTTTCTTGCTGTGGATGGCCTAAAGAGACGCTTCCAGTGGGAGAGCAGTGGAAATACATGGCACGGCGATTGCCAAGATACTTCCATTTCGAAGTGATCTTTGTAGTACAAAGGAAACGTTTTGCCGCTGCTGCCCCAACGGTAACGTGGCCGAGCGGTCTAAGGCGCTGGTTTTAGGCACCAGTCTCTTCGGAGGCGTGGGTTCGAATCCCACCGTTGCCACTTTTTACGTCTCATTTTGTGCCGTTGCGGTGTGTTCTCGTGGAGTGGGACGCAGCTCTTGTGACGCGCGTGTTGTGTAGGTAGCGTGGCCGAGCGGTCTAAGGCGCTGGTTTCAGGCACCATTCTCTTCGGAGGCGTGGGTTCGAATCCCACAGCTGCCAAACGTGTAATGTTTCCTGTGTCGAAGGCAGATGCACTCATTGCCCGCAAAGGAAACAGCACAACAAGGCGTGAGCGTCTGCTTGGTGAATTGTCGTAGAACAGTGCGTGGTGCAACGACAGGATTTTCAGGCACCTTTTGCTCTCATCATTGCTGGCGTTCGTCTCCACGAAATGCGTCCGGAGCACGCCGTTCTATAACGCGAGAGAGTGGATTTTTTTACAGTTGTCGTCAGTCAACCGTGGGTGGCTGCTGCGTTCGCTGGAAAGAGCACTGCCGTCGTTATCCGGTGTGGTCTAGTGGCTAGGATACCTGGCTCTCACCCAGGAGGCCCGGGTTCGATTCCCGGTACCGGAATTGCGCGTTTTTATTGCTCCTCTTATGCGACTTGTCTCGACTTTGCTCGACTGACGCTACGCTGACGCGTGCAGAAAGCTACGTTAAGTATGACTCGCGGCAACACCTGACGGCGAGAGAGATGCGGCGTCTATCCACTTGTTATCGAGCCACATACCGGTACCTGTAGTCAAGAGGCTTGGAGGACTGCAAGACATTGCCACGGAGGTGAATGCAGCTAACCACTGTAGTTAGTGTCCTGACAGCGCAGGCACGTTCATTTGCTCGTATACATGTGATGGAGACCGTGTCTGACACTGCTGTGGCGTACACCTTGGCCTAGGCTTTGCTGGGTATCGCCACTTGCATTCGAGCCAGCTGCCTTCGCGTGCGCCTCCGTGGCCATGGCCGTGATCGTCTAGTGGTTAGGACATTGCGTTGTGGCCGCAATAACCCAGGTTCGAATCCTGGTCACGGCAATTTTGAAAGTTTTGCCTTGCTGCCGTTGCAATGACGAGTACTCGAAATGACAGTACTCTGTTGATTTTTTCACTCGTGTTCCGCAGGCCGCAGTTTGCACTACCACTTCATCCCCAACACGTAATGTCGCCTCCCAGAGCGCAGACGTCCGCTGCTCTCTGTAGTCGAAAAGGGCAGTTGTTTGAAGTGCGATGGATGAGCAGCCAGTCCCAGCAGAACAGGAAGCTGTGGCGTGCACTGTTTGTACAAATGCTAGGAACACTGGCGCACCAAGCAGCGCATGTAGCGTGGCCGAGCGCTTTAAGGCGCTGGTTTAAGGCACCAGTATCTCTGTAGGCGCGGTTCGAATCCCGTAGCTGCCGGCGGTTTTGCTGTGATCGCGTTAACCTGGCGCTTTTTCTTCAAGTGTAACCTCCTTGAGCTCACATATGTTTGATACAT
>NC_061052.1:0-15610 GCF_021461395.2 Schistocerca americana
AATGAAGTGCCTGATTAAAGGGTTACCTTGATAGGGTAAATCAAGTAAATAAAATTACCTTCATTAAATTACATAAGACAGAATTAAACTGTCTCCTTTAGTATCAAAAACTAACGTGCATCATACACCTTAATGTAAAAAGGTAAGCTAAACAAGCTAATGGGTTCATACCCCATTTATAGAGGTATCAATCCTCTCCTTTTTAATGACCAACAACTCTACAAAACTTCTCTTCCTATCAACATTAATGATAGGAACGATCCTGTCCATTTCATCAAACTCCTGATTCGGAGTTTGAATAGGACTTGAGATCAACTTACTTTCATTTATTCCGCTCCTAACAAGAAATAAAAATATAATAATAAATGAATCATCAATTAAATATTTTATTGTCCAAGCAATAGCATCGACAATACTATTATTTTCAATTTTGCTGATTCAAATAAAGTATCCAATAGGATGGGAAACAGAATTTATTCCATCAATAATAATTAGATCTAGATTATTATTAAAGATTGGGGCTGCACCCTTTCATTTCTGATTTCCAGAAGTAATAGGAGCTTCAAGATGAAATAACTGTTTAACACTAATAACATGGCAAAAAATTGCCCCAATAATAGTATTATCTTACTGTATTCAACTAAGAACTTTCATTTGAACAATTATTATTCTAAGAATTATTATTGGGGCAATAGGTGGTTTAAATCAAACATCGCTACGACAACTTCTAGCATATTCCTCAATTAGACATTTAGGGTGAATAATTAGATCCCTAACAGTTAGAGAAAACATTTGAGAACTATATTTCATTATTTATTCACTATTAAGATTAATTATGGTCCTATTATTTAAGCAAATAAATTTATTCTTTATAAATCAGATCTATTCAGCTAGAAATATAAAAACTGAAATTAAATTCATAATATTCTTATCCCTTTTATCATTAGGTGGTTTACCACCATTTCTTGGATTTCTACCAAAATGAATTGTAATACAATCATTGATGGAAAATAACATAACAACTATTATAACAATTATGGTTGTATTAACTACAATCACACTTTATTATTATATACGTATTAGATTCTCAGCCCTAATTTTATCATACACAGAAAATTCGTGATCTATAAAAATAAAGTCTCAAAAATCAAGAATTATTCTTCCTATAACAGTTATAATTTCAACAATAGGATTAGTCTCAACATCAACCTTAATCTCATTATACTAAGGACTTAAGTTAAACAAACTAATAACCTTCAAAGTTATAATTAAAAGAATAATCTTTTAGGCCTTAGTAAAATTTTACACCTCTAGAATTGCAGTCTAGAATCATAATTGAATATAAGACCTAAAGTATGGTAAGAGAGAAAAATATCTCATAAGTAGATTTACAGTCTACCACCTTAAATTCAGCCATCTTACCGCAAAAATGATTATTCTCAACAAACCATAAGGATATTGGTACTTTATACTTCTTATTTGGAGCGTGAGCAGGAATAGTAGGAACATCAATAAGAATACTTATTCGTGCTGAACTTGGTCAACCAGGATCTCTAATTGGGGATGACCAAATTTATAATGTCATTATTACAGCCCACGCATTTGTAATAATTTTTTTTATAGTAATACCTATTATAATTGGTGGATTTGGTAATTGACTTGTACCATTAATAATTGGTGCACCAGATATAGCATTCCCACGAATAAATAATATAAGTTTTTGATTACTACCGCCCTCACTTACCCTTCTTCTTACATCTTCTATAGTAGATAACGGTGCTGGTACAGGATGAACAGTTTACCCCCCTCTTGCAGGAGCTATCGCACATGGGGGGGCATCTGTAGACCTAGCTATTTTTTCACTTCACTTAGCAGGTGTATCATCTATTCTTGGTGCAGTAAACTTCATTACAACAGCAATTAATATACGATCAGAAAGTATAACTCTAGATCAAACACCTTTATTTGTATGATCTGTGGCTATTACAGCCCTTCTTCTCCTTTTATCACTTCCAGTATTAGCAGGGGCTATTACCATACTATTAACAGATCGAAATTTAAATACATCATTCTTTGACCCTGCTGGAGGAGGTGACCCAATTTTATATCAACACTTATTCTGATTCTTTGGACACCCAGAAGTTTACATTTTAATTCTACCGGGGTTTGGGATTATTTCTCATATTGTATGCCAAGAAAGAGGAAAAATTGAATCATTTGGAACACTAGGTATAATTTATGCTATATTATCAATTGGACTAATAGGATTTATTGTATGAGCACATCATATATTCACAGTAGGAATAGACGTTGACACACGAGCATACTTTACATCAGCAACAATAATTATTGCTGTACCTACAGGAATCAAGGTATTCAGATGACTAGCTACACTATATGGAACTAAATTCAAATTTAATCCACCGTTATTATGAGCTCTAGGATTTATTTTCCTATTTACAATTGGTGGACTAACAGGATTAGTATTAGCAAATTCATCACTTGACATTGTATTACATGACACATATTATGTAGTTGCCCACTTCCATTATGTCTTATCTATAGGAGCAGTATTTGCAATTATAGGAGGTGTTATTCAATGATACCCATTATTTACAGGATTAACTATAAATAATACATGATTAAAAATCCAATTCACAATTATATTTATTGGAGTAAACTTAACATTCTTCCCTCAGCACTTCCTAGGGCTAGCAGGAATACCACGACGATATTCAGACTACCCAGACGCATACACATCATGAAATGTAGTATCAAGAATTGGGTCTACAATTTCTATTGTAGGAATCATTATATTCATTGTAATTATATGAGAAAGAATGGTTACAAACCGGGCAATCATATTTAGAGCTAATATAAGAAGATCAACAGAATGACTGCAAAATAACCCACCTGCGGAACACAGTTACTCAGAACTACCATTAATTTCTAGATTCTAATATGGCAGATTAGTGCAGTAGATTTAAGCTCTACAAATAAAGGTTTGACCTTTTATTAGAAAATTAATGGCAACATGATCAAATTTATCACTTCAAGATGGAGCTTCACCATTAATGGAGCAATTATCATTCTTCCATGATCATACCATGGTCGTATTATTATTAATTACAGTAATTGTAGGCTATGCCCTAAGTTACATATTATTCATTGCCTATACAAACCGAAACATACTTCACGGGCATTTAATTGAAACAATCTGAACAGCACTGCCAGCAATTACACTAATTTTTATTGCATTACCATCATTACGACTTCTATATTTACTTGATGATTCAGTAGACGCAATAATTACGATTAAAACAATTGGACGACAATGATATTGAAGATATGAATATTCAGACTTTATAGATGTAGAATTTGACACTTATATAACACCAGAACAAGACCTAGAAAACGACGGATTTCGACTTCTAGATGTAGATAACCGAACAATTTTACCAATAAATACAGAAGTACGAGTATTAACAAGAGCATCAGACGTTCTACATTCATGAGCAGTACCTGCATTAGGAGTTAAAATTGACGCAACGCCAGGTCGACTAAACCAAGGAACATTTACAATAAACCGGCCTGGACTATTCTTTGGACAATGCTCAGAAATCTGTGGAGCAAACCACAGATTTATACCAATTGTAATTGAAAGAACTTCAGTAAACTTATTTATCAAGTGATTATCTAAGATAATCTAAGGAGTTAGTTAAAATATATAACATTAGAGTGTCAATCTAAAATAACTAAATAATTAGTACACCTTGAAATACATCAGATGACTGAAAGTAAGTAATGGTCTCTTAAACCAAAAAATAGTAAATTAACGACTACTTCTGATGGGGAATTTTAATCCAAATCCCTCAAATATCCCCTCTCATATGATTCTCCCTATTTATTATATTTTCGACTACATTAATTTTATTTAATCAAATAAACTTTTTTTCATTCAAACCAAACCTTATTAAAAGAGCAGAAAAAAGAACAATTGATATAAAGAACTTAAATTGAAAATGATAACAAACTTATTTTCAACATTTGATCCATCAACTAATATCTTCAATTTATCATTAAATTGAACTAGAACATTCCTAGGATTATTATTAATCCCATCAATATTTTGACTTACACCATCACGAATTAATATTATTTGAAATAAACTAAACTTAACCTTACACAATGAATTTAAAACATTGCTAGGACCAAAATCATTTAATGGAACAACATTCATCTTCATTTCAATCTTTATTATAATACTATTTAATAATTTCATAGGATTATTCCCTTACATCTTTACTAGAACAAGACATATAGCATTAACATTTGCAATTGCTCTACCTATATGATTAAGATTTATATTATTTGGATGAATTAATCATACAAATCACATATTTGCACACCTTGTTCCACAAGGAACACCACCCGCATTAATATCATTTATAGTATTAATTGAAACAATTAGAAATGTCATTCGACCAGGTACACTAGCAGTACGGCTAGCAGCAAATATAATTGCAGGGCACTTACTATTAACGTTACTAGGAAATACAGGACCATCTATAGCAATAAACTTAATTTCACTATTAATTATTGGACAAATACTTCTATTAATTCTAGAATCAGCAGTAGCAATAATTCAGGCCTATGTTTTCTCAATTTTAAGAACTTTATATTCTAGAGAAGTATACTAAACTTATGTTAACAACTCACTCAAACCACCCATTCCACTTAGTAGATTACAGACCTTGACCATTAACAGGAGCAATTGGAGCAATAGTTCTAGTATCAGGATTAGCAAAATGATTTCACCTATTTAACATTAACTTATTTATAATTGGATTTGGAATTACACTTCTAACTATAATCCAATGATGACGAGATGTAGTACGAGAAGGAACATACCAAGGACTACATACGGGATTTGTATCAATTGGATTACGATGAGGAATAATTTTATTTATTGCATCAGAAGTATTATTCTTTGTTTCATTTTTTTGAGCATTTTTTAGAAGAAGACTAGCACCTACTATTGAATTAGGAATATTATGACCCCCAATAGGAATTCAACCTTTCAATCCTATACAAATTCCATTACTTAATACAGCTATTCTTTTAGCATCAGGAGTAACAGTAACATGAGCACATCATAGTCTAATAGAATCTAATCATACTCAAGCATTACAAGGATTATTCTTCACAGTACTACTAGGACTATACTTCACTATACTTCAAGCATATGAATATTGAGAAGCACCCTTCACCATTGCAGATGCAGTCTATGGATCAACATTCTTTGTTGCAACAGGATTTCATGGTCTACATGTAATTATCGGAACAATTTTCTTATCAACATGTCTACTTCGACATTCAATAAATCAATTCTCACCAAGACACCACTTTGGGTTTGAAGCAGCAGCATGATACTGACACTTTGTAGACGTAGTATGATTATTCTTATATATTTCTATTTATTGATGAGGTAGATAATTGTTTTTCTAGTATAAATAGTACATTTGACTTCCAATCAAAAAGCTTGATATAAATCAAGAAAAACAATTCTAATCTTATCTACAAGAATTTTTATTAGATTTATTATTCCAATAATTGTTATAATCCTTGCAACAACATTATCAAAAAAATTAATTAATGACCGAGAAAAAAGATCACCATTCGAGTGTGGATTTGACCCAAAAAGATCAGCACGAATACCATTCTCACTTCGATTCTTCTTAATTGCAGTAATTTTCTTAATTTTTGATGTAGAAATCGCATTAATCCTTCCAATTGTAATTATTTTTAAAACTTCAGACATTATAATCTGAACAGTATCAACAATATTTTTTATTATAGTATTATTAGGCGGACTATACCATGAATGAAATCAAGGAGCCTTACAATGAGCAGAATAAAGGGTTGTAGTTAACTATAACATTTGGGTTGCATTCAAAAAGTATTGATATAATCAATCAACCTTAAATAGAATAAGAAGCGAAATATTGCAGCCAGTTTCGACCTGGAAGATTGGTAAATAAATACCCTTATTCTTATTAATTGAAGCCAAAAAGAGGCGTATTACTGTTAATAATATAATTGAACTATAAAGTTCCAATTAAGGAAATGTAAAGCCAATATGAAAGCTGCTAACTTTTTATATTAGCGGTTAAACTCCGTTAACATTTCTAAAATTTATATAGTTTAAATAAAACATTACATTTTCACTGTAAAAATAATATATGTATATTTATAAATACCTAAAAGTAAAAATACTTCCTTAACATCTTCAGTGTCACGCTCTAATTATAAGCTATTTAAGTAAACGAAAAATAATACCACCAAAATAAATATTCAAAAAATAAAAGTTAAAAGATAAATCTTAAAATTAGAATCATATCAACCTTGTATATAACTAATTAAATAAATAAATAGTCTATATAAACCTTGACCACCAAATAATTCACCTCAACCATAATCAAATGACTTTGATGAATAATAACCCAATTTTAAAGGAAAATATCTAATAAACTTAGTTGAAATGAAAGGTATAAACCACATAGAACCAGCAAATCTAACAAAAGAAAGCATACTTAAAGAAAATAAATTTTGAGAAAAATCAAAATTAGAAATAAGATAACCCAAATAAGCACCTAAAACAACTACAGTAATAGTTAAAAACTTCAAATAATAAGGAAGGGCAATCACATGAGGAACAGGAAAAATTAACCAAGACAAAAGGCTACCACCAAAAACAGCAACAAACAATAAACCAATTATACCAAAAGAAATATAATAACCCTTATCATCAAAAGAAAATCTAGAATAAAAATTATTGTCACCAGATATTGAATAATAAAAAAGACGAAAAGAATAAGAAGCAGTTAAACCAGTAGAAAAGAAGTAAAGAAAAAAAATCAAACAATTAATTCATCTTAAACAAACCATCTCAAGAATTAAATCCTTTGAATAAAAACCTGCTAAAAATGGTATACCACACAAAGATAAACTAGAAACATTAAAACAAACTGAAGTTAAGGGCATAAAATTAACAATTGAACCTATAAAACGAATATCCTGAGAATCCTTTAAATTATGAATTATTGAACCTGCACACATAAACAATAAAGCCTTAAATAAAGCATGAGCTAATAAATGAAAAAATGCAAGTTTTGGATAACCCATAGCCAAAATTCTTATTATTAAACCAAGTTGTCTTAAAGTAGAAAGAGCAATAATTTTCTTCAAATCAAATTCAAAATTTGCACCCAAACCAGCCATAAACATAGTTATACAACCAATTAAAAGTAGGAATCAACCACAATTATAAGTATCTAATATTGGTCTAAAACGAATTAATAAATAAACCCCAGCAGTAACAAGAGTAGAAGAATGAACCAAAGCAGAAACAGGAGTAGGAGCAGCCATAGCTGCAGGAAGTCAAGAAGAAAAGGGAATTTGAGCTCTTTTAGTTATAGCTGCTAAAACAATTAATATAGTAATAAGCTTTATTTCAAAAGAATTAGAAATAAAATCATAATAATAAATATAATTTCAACCACCAAAATTCAATATTCAAGCAATAGAAATTAAAATAGCAACATCACCAATACGATTAGAAAGTGCAGTTAACATACCCGCACTATAAGATTTTACATTTTGATAATAAATAACTAAACAATAAGAAACTAAACCTAAACCATCTCATCCTAATAAAATTCTAATCAAATTAGGACTAATAATTAAAAAACCTATAGAAAGAATAAATATTAAAACAATAATAATAAAACGATTTATATTCTTTTCTCCCGATATATAATCCTCTCTATAATAAATAACCAAAGAAGAAATATATATAACAAAAGATATAAAAATAAGAGACATTCAATCCAAAATTAAAGTCATAACAACCATAGAACCATTTAAATTAAAAAGCTCTCATTCAACAAAAACTCTATAATCAATTATTAAATAATAAATACCCAAAATAAAAATTATAGTTCTAGAAAAAAATAGAGAAAAAAAACTCAAAGAACAAATAGAAAACAAATTCACGGCCTAAGATGAAAAAATTCATATCATTGATTCCACAAAACAACATTTTTAATTAAAATACTTAAGCAACCTAAACAAAAAAATACTCACCCTTTAAACAAAGAATATTTAAAGGCAATCAATGTAAAAGTAAAAGATGATATTCACGAAAATAACCAAGAGAACAAGTATAAACACCAGAATAATAATTACCATGCTGAGAATAAGAATACATATATAAAGTATAAACAGCTCTAAAAAAAGACAAAAAAATTAAAGCAAGAAATCTAAAAGAAGATCAAGACATAATTCTATTTAATAATCTAAGTTCACCTACCAAATTTAAAGAAGGAGGAGCAGCTATATTAGAAGATCTCAAAAGAAATCATCATAAAGCCATTCTTGGCATTAAATTAATTATACCCTTATTAATTAATAATCTTCGTCTACCTAAACGCTCATAAATAATATTAGATAGACAAAATAAACCAGAAGAACACAAACCATGACCAACCATTAAAGAAAGAGAACCTATACAACCTCATCAATTCATAGTTATCAATCCCCCAATAACCATTCTTATATGAGCAACAGAAGAATAAGCAATTAAAGATTTTAAATCAACCTGACGAAAACAAATAAATCTAACAATAACACCACCGGATAAACCTAAAGACAATCAAAAATAATTAAACTTTAAACCCAAATAAGAAATAACCTTTATAACACGAAAAATACCATAACCACCTAGCTTTAATAAAACACCAGCAAGAATTATTCTACCTGAAATAGGGGCCTCAACATGGGCCTTAGGAAGCCATAAATGAACCAAAAATATTGGCATCTTAACTAAAAAAGCAAGAATTATAAAAACATAAAACATAAAATAATAAGAACCAAAATCAACCAATAAAGGAAAATATAAAGTATTAGAAAAATCATAAACCCTAAATAAAACTAATAATAAAGGCAATCTAGCAACCAAAGTATAAAAAATTAAATAAACACCAGCCTGCAACCGTTCAGGTTGATATCCCCAACCCAAAATCAAAAGTAAAGTAGGAACCAATCTAGCCTCAAAAAAAATATAAAAAGAAAGAAGACTCAATCTAGCAAATGAACAATAAAGCATAATCATTAAAATCAAAACTATAAAAACAAAAAAATTAGAATGATAAGAACTTAAATAAACTGAACCTCTAGCAGTAATTATTAAAGAACAAATTCAAAAACTAAGTAGAATTAAACTAAAAGAAAAATAATCAATACCAAAATAATATCTAATCATATTTAAATCTGCATATGAATAAACACAAAGCATAAAAACAAAACTAGACAGAAACATTAAAGAATGAACCAACCATCAACAATTATTAACTAAACAAAGAGGGATCAAAAAAATAGTTATAAATAAATACTTTAACATAAAGATAACCCAAAAGAATTAAAAAAATCATTACCATGAGAACGAATTATTGAAACTAAAATAGAAAGACCTAAAGCACCTTCACAAACAGAAAAAACCAAAAAAATAACAGGAAAAAAATAATCATAATCAAACTCAATAAGAAAAACAATAACCAACATAAATAAAGAAAGAACAATATATTCTAATCTCAAAAGAACCATTAATAAATGCTTACGTTTAGAAGAAAAAACATAAACACCAGCAAAATAAATCAATAAAGAAGTAAAGACAGAGAATATAAACATTAGTTTTAATAGTTTAAAAAAAACGCCGGTCTTGTAAACCGGAGATAAGTCTGGCCCCCGCTTTTAAAACTTCAGAGGTGGAAAGCTTCCCATCATCGGTCCCCAAAACCGATATTTTAAATAAACTAACCCCTGAAATGATCAAAATAATAATTATATCACTATCAAACGTAATAAATATTAATTTTATTAAATTAAGACACCCAATATCAATAATGCTTTTCATTATCCTGCAAACTTTTTTAGTTGGACTAATAACAGGGACAATAATGGAAAGATATTGGTTATCATATATTTTATTTTTAACATTTCTTGGTGGTATATTAGTTCTATTTATTTATATTACGAGAATTGCATCAAACGAAATATTTCAACCTAAATCAATTACAATAATTATTACCTTAACAATATGAATATTTATCATATCAACATTAATTATTTTAGATATAACAATATTTATAGACTTTTTTAAAAATACTGAAACTATAAATATTGATAATTCAATCAATTATCAAGAAATAACAATATCTTTAGAAAAACTATATAATAGACCAACATTCATTATTACAATAATAATAATAATTTATTTATTTTTAGCACTATTAGCAGTTGTTAAAATCACCAACATTAACCAGGGGCCTATTCGTAAAATAAGATAATTTACTAATGAATAAACCCTTACGATTGAGACATCCTTTAATTAAAATCATTAATAACTCTTTAGTTGATTTACCCGCACCAACAAATATTTCATTTTGATGGAATTTTGGATCCCTACTAGGGCTATGTTTGGTAATTCAAATTGTAACTGGACTATTTTTAGCTATACATTATACATCAAATATTGAAATAGCATTTAGTAGTGTAGTTCACATCTGCCGAGATGTAAATAATGGCTGAATTATTCGAACCTTACATGCAAATGGAGCTTCTATATTTTTTATTTGTATTTATTTGCATGTAGGACGAGGAATTTACTACGGATCTNNTATATACATACACACCTGAATAATTGGTACAGTAATCCTATTTTTAGTTATAGCAACTGCATTTATAGGATACGTTTTACCTTGAGGTCAAATATCATTCTGAGGTGCAACAGTAATTACTAATTTATTATCAGCAATCCCATACTTAGGAACAGATTTAGTTCAATGAGTGTGAGGAGGATTTGCTGTTGATAATGCAACATTAAATCGATTCTTTACATTCCATTTTGTATTACCATTTATTATTGCTGCAATAGCAGCAATTCATTTATTTTTCCTCCACCAAACAGGGTCTAATAACCCTTTAGGACTAAATGGAGATATTGAAAAAATTCCATTTCACCCATACTTTACTTTCAAGGACTCTATTACATTTGTATTAATAACATCATTATTAATTATATTATGCTTGATCAATCCTTACCTCCTAGGAGATCCGGATAATTTTGTACCTGCAAACCCATTAGTAACTCCTGTCCATATTCAACCAGAATGGTACTTCTTATTTGCATATGCAATTCTTCGTTCAATCCCTAATAAACTTGGAGGTGTTATTGCGTTATTCCTATCAATTAGAATCTTAATAATTTTACCATTTTATAATAAAACACCATTCCGAGGTATTCAATTCTATCCTATCAACCAGATTTTATTCTGAATTATAGTAGTTGTTGTATGCTTATTAACATGAATTGGAAAACGGCCTGTTGAAGAACCTTATATTATAACAGGACAAATCTTAACAATTATTTACTTTACATACTTCTTAATTAATGTGCATGTTGCAAACGCATGAGATAAGCTAATTAAGGAATAATAAGTTAATTAGCTTAGGAAAAGCATATGTTTTGAAAACATAAAACTAGAAGTTTAACTCTTCTATTAACTTTTCTTAAAAAATTTCACTAAATAAATGAAATAAATAAAATCTTTAAACCAACAAAGAAAATAAAAAAATTTAAAGATAATGGCAAAAAACTTTTTCAAGCTAAGTACATTAACTTATCGTAACGAAAACGTGGTAATGTGCCACGAACTCAAATAAAACCAAAAGACATAACAGCAAGCTTAATAAAAAATATAAAAGAATAAAAATCACCACCTAAAAAAATTAAAGCTAATAACATTCTTATAAAAACAATTCTAGTATATTCAGCTAAAAAAATTAAAGTAAAACCTCCTGCACCATATTCAATATTAAATCCTGAAACTAACTCAGATTCACCCTCGGCAAAATCAAAAGGAGTACGGTTAGTTTCAGCTAAACAAGAAGCAAAACAAGCTAAAGCTAAAGGAAAAGAAATAATAATAAATCAACAATAAAGCTGATAGTTTATAAAATCAAACATGTTAAAACTACCAATTAAAATAATTAAAGATAATAAAATTAAAGCCAAACTAACTTCATATGAAATTGTTTGAGCAACAGAACGAAGAGAACCTAATAAAGAATAATTTGAATTAGAAGACCAACCAGCAATTATAACAGTATAAACACCTAATCTAGTACAGCATAAAAAAAACAAAAATCCATAAGAAAAAGAACATATATAAGTTAAGTAGGGAAAAATCACTCAAACAGCCAAAGAAATTATTAAATTAAAAACAGGAGAAAAATAATAAAGTAAATAATTAGATATAATAGGAATTGGCTGCTCCTTACAAATTAACTTGATAGCATCGCTAAAGGGTTGAGGAATTCCGACAAAACCTACTTTATTTGGACCCTTTCGAATTTGAATATAACCTAAAACCTTACGCTCTAATAAAGTTAAAAAAGCAACACTAATTAAAACACAAATAACTAATAAAAGAAAATTCAAAATAAACATAAATAAATCATAAAGTATCAATACTATTTGTAGAAAAAATCTACATAAATGAATTCTAAATTCAACACATTAATCTGTCAAAATAGTAATTTAATTAATTTTAATCAATAAAATAAAAAATATTTCAACCATATGGTCCTTTCGTACTAATATGAATTAATAATCTTAGGATAGAAACCGACCTGGCTCACGCCGGTCTGAACTCAGATCATGTAAGAATTTAAAGGTCGAACAGACCTAATTACTGGGCTACTGCACCCAAAATTTTTCTTAATCCAACATCGAGGTCGCAATCTGCTTTGTCGATATGAGCTCTCAAAAACAATTACGCTGTTATCCCTAAGGTAACTTAATCTTATGATCATAAATTATGGATCAAAACAACAAACATAAATAAATGATATAATAATGAAGAGTTTATTTATTCTTCATGTCACCCCAACAAAACATCATCATTAAATATAAAAAGACAAACAAAAAACTATATAAAAATAAAATGTTAAGCTCTATAGGGTCTTCTCGTCCTAAAGAAAAATTTAAGCCTTTTGACTCAAAAGTTAAATTCAAAAATTTATTAAGAGACAGTTGATTTCTCGTCAAGCCATTCATTCCAGCCACTAATTAAGAGACTAATGATTATGCTACCTTTGCACGGTCAAAATACCGCGGCTCTTTAAAAATTTGCTCAGTGAGCAGGCCAGACCTCAAAATATTTTCTAGAGGACATGTTTTTGATAAACAGGCGGAAATCAATTTTGCCTAGTTCCTTATAATAAATTAACAAGGTAAAAATTATATACAAATAAATATACTAATTCTATCATTATTACAAAAATTTAAAAATTAAATTTATAATCTTAATAAAAAACCTAAAATAATTATAAAATCAAAAATAAAAATAATGAACTAAAACGTAATCTTAAAGATAGCTGGTTTAAAGCTTACTATTATATTTTATTAAAACAAATTATAGGTTATTAACTTCAAAGCTTATCCCTTAAAGAATAAATAAGTTAATATTTATACTTAAAAAATTAAATAAAAACAATTAACTTTAAAAAATTAAATTTTTTCTTAAGAAACTAGATATCTTGGGAAACGATTAACATCTCATTTCTATAAATAATTTAATAAGAATTATGATACATTAACTATAAATTATTTATAAATCAACCCAAATCGAGACAAGTAAAGTGAATACTAAAATTTTGATAAACCCTGATACAAAAGGTACAATAAATAAAATCTACTTTTAAAAATTTAAAATAATATTTCATAAAACAATTACATTACCAATAAACTATAATATAAAAAATCAATTCTACAAAATATACTAAGACAAAATTCAACAAAATTATTTTTATTAAATAATTAAATAAACAAAAAATAAATATAATAAAATAAATAATCAAGATATCCTGATTTGCACAGAAAAATTTTCAGTGTAAATGAAACACTTTACTAATAAGTTATATCTTGAAACTCTTCCTAGATACACTTTCCAGTACATCTACTATGTTACGACTTATCTCATCTAAATTGAAGCTAAATTAAAGTAATAAAATAGAATAATCAATAATGAGAGCGACGGGCGATGTGTACACACCTCAGAGCCAATATCAGTTAAATTAAATAAATTAAATTACTATCAAATCCACCTTCATTAATAGTATTTCACCATCAAATCCGTTATAAACAAAAATCTATTGTAACCCACCTCCTCTTAATTATAAGCTGCACCTTGACCTGAAATAATTTATAATTATAAATCTTGAGAATTATAACTCTAAAAAGATTCTCTGATAACGGAGATATACAAACAAATAAATTAAGTAGAGTAAATCGTGTATTATCAATCATGGGGTAGGTTCCTCTGAATGGAATGAGATACCGCCAAATTCTTTGGGTTTAAAGACCTTAACTAATAGTACCCAGGTAAATATAATTAACATTTAAAATAATAGGGTATCTAATCCTAGTTTATTATTTAAATTTCACAGATTCATAAAAAGAGCTATAAATAAATTTTAACATTTCACCTTACAAATTTATATTTCAACCCTAAAAATATAAATAACTGTTTTAACCAATAATATTCACTTGTATCAATCGTATAACCGCGGCTGCTGGCACGAATTATGCCGATACTAAATCAATTGCTAAATCCAAAATCACTTGATAATTAAATCAAATTACTGCAAAATAGAACATTTAGTTTAACAAAACTTACATATAATACAAAGAAAAAGTGAATAAATAAGCAAGAATAAAACTTTTGGAAACAAAATAAGAAACTTAAAAATTTATAAAAATAAGAAAAAATAAACGATTCAAATATTTAAAGAAAAACAAAATAAAACAAACACAAAAATAACAAAAAAAAAAAGAAACGCACCCTAGAATGACCACAACAACTTCTCTATTATATATAAATAAAGATTAATATGGAACATGTATACCGATAAATGTATTATATTCTTTCTTATTTAATCTTTCTTTTCACTAATTATAAAGAAAGATTAAATAATATAATAAATATATTTAATATAATTATGTAAATTAATGTAATATGTTATTAATATAAAATTAACTTTATATTAAGTTAACTTAAATATTAATTAGTTAAATAATCTAATTATAGATAATATATTAAATTATATTATTATAATTAATATAATTAACTATATTAATATAAAATTTTATATTTAATAATATTAATTATATTTATTATATCCAATTATAATAATATTAAATATTAATTTACATATTATTATATAATTTATAATACAATAATTTATTCTAAACTAAAAACATAAGTAGCTATAATCCTAGGTAAATAAATGTATTAAAATAATCATTTAATAATTATAAAATAACATTATAGGTATTTAACTTTAATTAAATGTAATATATTAATATAAATTATTTATTATATATAATATATATTTAGATTATCCTAACCGAGATAAATTAATTAGAAATAACCAAAATAATACATAAACAAATTTCTAAAAAAAATTTTTAATTTATATATTAAATATA